>NC_142529.1:27496594-27579094 GCF_964205215.1 Stylophora pistillata
AGTGCACTGTACACTGCCTTTTTGTATCGCGCCGTGTTAAATGCATTTGGTTGGCTCGGCTACTGTTGGAAATGATCTTGTACTTGGGCCTGATGACGACTGAGACCCCGAAAAATTTTTATATAGGAGGTGAATGAAATAATAACGCAAGATGGTATTAATATAGAAAAATACAGAATGGGTATACGGTAATCCAACGTGTAGCATAAAGCAGCGACACTAGATAAAATCCAAACGCCAGCTGCAATGATGTATGTGCGTTCCAAAGTTACAATTTGTCTGTATCTCAGCCCCAACAGCAGGGCGAGAAGTCTATCCACGCTTATGGCCGTCATCGTCGTCAAAGACACTCCACATAATGTATAGCCTGTGAGGAAGGAGGCTTCAAATGCATATCGACAAAGATTCCATTGTTCGTGAGTCACAGAAAGCCAAAAACTAGCAACGACAACTAGGTTGGGTAACAAGACCAACCAACAGATCCGTGGTTGGTAGATAGCGATACAAGAGTTTGGACGGCGGATGAAGGGAAGATTCTTTGTGAAGGGGAACAAGAATAAGAGAATTGCCAAGAAATGCTGTGATGGAGAGGAGAATGTTGACTGTCAAGAAAGAATTTAAAAAAATTCTTGTTGAAGCCCACCAACCAGAGAGGGGGAACAATACAGTTCTTGAAATGTCTTGGTCTGTGTTCCACCCCAGTAAAATTTGCCGTCGACATTATTCTGTATTCCTCTCTTTTTTTCCTTTTTTGAGAAATATTCGATCTAAACAGCTACACAACGACGACGAGCACTAAAAAAAGAGCTCCCTAAGTACTGAGTCATATAACTTCCCCATCATTGCTTATTCGTTTGAAAAATGTCAGAGAAATTGTCGCTTTAACTTGTCAGGTACACCCCGTATAAAATTGGAAAAGGAAGCAAATACATAAAAACACCTGTAACATAATTACTGTTTCTTTGTACGACCTAAAATCCCTCTTAAGTTAGCCTACGGGCCCATTATCGACGTTTCGGTAAGAGTTACTTCGCTCGTGAATGATAAGTTTGAGGCCTTGAGCAACACGACTCGAGGACAAAAGAGCGACGCAAAACTAATAACAAGGACCTGCTCGCAAGCTGACCTAGTTTCATTGATGAGGTGTCAATCAAATGTCCATATCATTTGTGTAAAGTTGAGGCTTGAATCATTATCAGCCTAAGCAAGCTAAGAATAAAAAAGATTCAAGTTAAGGATTTCCAACCCATATCAATCAGTCAAGGAAATTCAAATGTCTATAACGAATTGAAATTGATGTATAGCCACACATGCAAACTTACTTTAACATATTCGAATTCAACAGTGTAATTAGTGACATTTTGTGGCTCTTTTACCTCCGTTTCGTCTCCGACAAAACTAGAACAAAGTAAAAGAAGAGCTAAAAAATGACACGAACATACAATTTTCTGCCGCTTTCGTTTGCATTCTCTATTTGTTTTCCTCCTTTCGCCAACAAATTAATATTCTTAGTGATTTTCCTGGATATTAATAAGCCAAATTTTGCCTATTATATCGTAGTTATGCAATTTCTTCGCTTCCATCGTCTTGTTCGCGAAAAGACAAGTAAATTATTTTGGTATCAGACAAGCTTTGACGTATAAGGGAGGTCACTGAACTCTTCATGTCGTAATTATCTCAAGCGATTATATTAGCAATTGTTCTCTGATAATGAAGTTTTTATTATAATGCTAAAGTTAACATGATAATCCATTGATCGAGAAGTAAAATGAACGAATTGGGATAAACTTGATCGAAAAAACAAAGTTTGTGTTGTTAACTTGCTTGCTGCCAATTTTGGTGACCCAGAGATGAAGGCTTTTAGAGAAAATGATGAAAGAAACACAGGTATCAAAAACTGTCTTCAGCCACCTTAATCTAGGAATGAATTAGTATCAAGAGTCAAACACATGGACAAATGTGATAGTATTGTTATTCTACAACTTATTAAAAGCTCAGTCTTCTTATGTAGAAATTCATTCAGAGCTGAGTAAGGAGGATTAATAAATATCATCAGTGTGGGGGAAAAAAAGAAAAATCCGGTGAAAAGAACTCTATAAGAACCAGTAACTTCAATTTTATTCCATATGCTAATTTACACATTGCTAGCATTAGTCAAGCAATATTATACATCTCTAAAATTCATAAGCATTATGCACTATGTACAGACTTCCAATTTTTTGATAAGTTTCTTATTTCTTCCTATATATCCAACATACAACATATCTGACGAGCGTTCTCTCTGGCTGGTACTAATGGTGACGTTTTTACTAAGCTATGAAAACTGTCCATTGGAGTGTACCTTAAGAAACCGGGGATCTAACTCTAGAACCATGGACACCAAAACGCTTGTCTGATTGTCTGTTTCACTGCTTGTCTTACTTCACTTATCTTCCAGCAGTAAAGGAACGGGTTTAACGTCGAGTTAAAGTGAACTAAGACACCTGCTACTCCCCCTATGACTACTGAGTCTAACGAATACGTTTTATCGTCACCGATTACTACTGCCCTCATGATTAAGTTTGGTGCATAGCAAACTACTAGTGCTAACTGCACCAACAGTGAATTGTGCACTGCCTTTTTGTATAGCGCCATGTTCAGTGCATTTGGTTGGCTCGGCTGTTGTGGGCCATGATCTTGTTCTTGAGCCTGATGATGACTGAGACCCCGAAAAATGTTTATATACGAGAGGAATGAAATAACAAGGCAAGATGGTATAATTATATAGCTAAACCAAATGTTTATACGGTAATCTAATATGGAGCATAAGGCAGCGACGCTAGAAACAATCCAAAAGGTAGCTAAGATGATGTATGTGCGCTTCAAAGTTACAATTTGTCTGTATCTTAGCCCCAACAATAAGGCGAATAGTCTATCCAGGCTTATGGCCGTTATCGTCATCAACGACACCACATAATGCTACGGATGTGAGGTAGACGGCGTCATATGCGTATCGACAAAGATTCCATTGTTCGTGGACCACGGAAATCCAAGTCGCAACAACGAGAGGCTGGGTAACAAGACCAACCAACAGATCAGTTGTTGCCAGACAACGATACAAGAGTTTAGACGGCGGATGAAGGGAAGATTCTTTGTAAAGAGCAACAAGGATAAGAAAATTGCCAAGAAACGCTGTGATGGAGAGGAGAATGTTAACTGCTGCAAGAGAAACTAATTCTTGTCGAAGTTCACCCGCCATAGAAGGGGAGCATAGCAGTTCTCGAAATGTTTTTGCCTGTGTGCTGCCTCTGTAATTTGTTGTGGACATTGTTCTATGCTTGTTTCCTGACAATGACAAGGCAAAAGTAGCGTACTAGACCCTAATCTGATCCAATTTGTTTTCTTCCAATGTCTTGTTCACAATAAGAAGAGAAATATACTTTCATATCAGGTAACTTTCATGTAAAAGGAAAGTTATTGAATTTTTCTTGCTGGAGGGCAAACAATCCCTCTCTATTTGATAGGGTGCTTTTCAAATTTCCATGTCATCTGCTTGAAGTTCAAACTTGAATATTATCAAACTCGGTAAACTAGAAAAAAAAAAAAAAAGAAAAGCTGACGATTTTACTGGGTCTATGAAAAATCTGGACTCGTACAATCTCCGAAAGCATTAAACTATTGAAATTGAAATTTTAATCAGAGATGCCAGCTTACTTTAAAATATTTCTTTTAAATTTCTAATGAACACAGTTTTGCAGCTAACAAAAATGGTCTATTATCAAGAAAGCTGCACGCTATTCAATCTTGTCGTTGTCATTATCTGGACCATTAATAAATTTCCCTTATATTACGACATACTACTACTGGAGTGAAAAACAATTTATCATTCCCAGGAAGAAATCAAAGGATAGATTAGCTGGTTCTACCTTTCATCAGCAACATTCACCTCAAGACTTCCTCTAATGCGTTGACTCTTTAAAAATGCGCCCACGACATGGCTTTCAAATGACAATGATGACGATCCCTTTTCTTTTTTACAGTTCATAATTTACCTTACGTTTCTCATTTATGATAAGAGAAGACAACTCGTGACTAAAAATAATTTTGTAACACCTTATTCTGGTTTATTTTTTAAATGTCTCATAATAAAGGCGGCGGTCTATTTTGCGCCACAATTACGTGTTTGTCTAATTGGTTAAGTTTAATTTAGGAATAAATTAGCATCTACAGTCAAACTTAGAGACATCTATGATTGTATTGTTGTTTTACATCTTATTTGAACTCGGTCTCCACAGGCAGAAAATCATTCATAGCTGAGCGAAGAGGATAAAGTACTGCATTTAATTTCGGAAAATGGAGAGATTTTGAAATAACTGTACAAAAAGCGGGGATTGTAAATTTTATCATATACACACTTACACATTGTGACTAGTATTATTATCCAACTGTGCTTCGTAGAGTACAAATAACGCCCAAAACGAGAACAAATATCTCTCGGTATTTGTACTCCAGAAAACCGGTTAGAAAATTTCCACGAAATTAGCCCGTACTGAAATAACAATTTGGCGCGTTGGATAATAAATCTCTTATTAGACGTTTCGTTGTGTAGTATGGCTGAGTATTTTTAATCGTTGCCTTAATATGGTTTAAAGAGGAATTAACATTAGAGTAAAATGTATGCCTATCTCTCTTCGATTATGACTAGATATAATCATGATAAAGTTAGAATTAGTAGCACGAAAAATACTTCCTAAAGAAAGTCCACAATCAGAATTCCTCACCACCGTCTAAGCATTTAAAATGCATCAGAAAATTCTATGTTGTGTCAAAAAATGCCCGCAACCTGCGAGGTACCTCAGTTTAGAAAAAGACACTAAAAGGCAAATATGGAGGCATCTGCCATTAAACTTTCACCTCCAGGATCCTAATCAAGAGTTCATGTCATTATCAGCCTCAGCAAGCTTAATAAATAATGTAAACTGGAGATTTTACTCGGTCTTAGATAAATAAAGGAATTTTTGACAATCTTCGAACGCATCAAACTATTCAAATTCAAATTTTGATTACAGCTGCGAACATATTTGAAAATATTTAAGTTTACCTTAGTAGTTAATTGCGCTTTGCAGTTTTTCTCGCATCGTTAAAAATTACGCCAGCAAACCGTTTTCTACATTTTGTTTTTTATTCTTCGTTTATTCTCCTCCTTTAGCCCGCGAATTGTTGGATTCTCTGGTGTGATTACCCATTCTCTCTTGAGCAGTTACATCCTAATGCTTTTGTGAACAAAAATTTATCAACCGCGTTCGAAATTACAAAAATAGCCGAAGGCTTATCTGATTCTAACTTCGTCAGCAGCATTTATCTCAGGACTTCCTCACATGCGTTTACTCTTTAAGAATGCGTCTACGAAATTTCTTTTAAGTAACATACTTGACAATTCCTTCTGTTTTTTGGAGTTTCCATTTTATTCCATATGCTCACTTACAAATTGCTAACATTAGTCAGGCAATATTATACATCTCTAAAATTCTTAAACATTATGGACTATGTACAGACTTCCACCAACAATTTTTTCGTAAGTTTCTTATTTCTTCCTATCCAACATACAACATATCTGACGAGCGGTCTCTCTGGCTGGTACTAATCGTGACATTTTACTAAGCTATGAAAACTATCCATTAGAGTGTACCCTAAGAAACTGGGGATCTAACTCTAAAACCATGGACAGCAAAGCGCTTGTCTTATTGTCTGTTTCACTGCTTGTCTTACTTCACTTATCTTCCAGCAGTAAAGGAACGGGTTTAACGTCGAGTTAAAGTAAAGCAAGACATCTGCTACTCTCCTTATTACTGAGTCTAATGAATACGTTTTATCGTCACCGATTACTACTGCCACTATGATTAAGTTTGGTGCATAGCAAACTACTAGTGCTAACTGCACCAACAGTGAACTGTACACTGCCTTTTTGTATCGCGCCATGTTCAGTGCATTTGGTTGGCTCGGCTGTTGTGGGCCATGATCTTGTACTTGAGCCTGATGATTACTGAGACCCCGAAAAATGTTTATATACGAGAGGAATGAAATAACAAGGCAAGATGATATAATTATACAGGTATACCAAATGCTTATACGGTAATCTGATATGGAGCATAAAGCAGCGACGCTAGATACAATCCAAAAGGTAGCTAAGATGATGTATGTGCGCTTCAAAGTTACAATTTGTCTGTATCTTAGCCCCAACAACAAGGCGAATAGTCTATCCACGCTTATGGCCGTTATCGTCATCAACGACACTCCACATAATGCTACGGATGTCAGGAAGGCGGCGTCATGTGCGTATCGACAAAGATTCCATTGTTCGTGGACCACGGAAATCCAGGTCGTAGCAGCCAGAGGCTGGGTAACAAGACCAACCAACAGATCAGTTGTTGCCAGACAACGACACTTGAGTTTAGACGGCGCATGAAGGGAAGATTGTCGGTGAAGGGCAACAAGGATAAGAAAATTGCCAAGAAATGCTGTGATGGAGAGGAGATTGTTAACTGCTGCGAAAGAAACTGATTCTTGCTTAGGCCCACTCAACAATAAAAGGGAGCATCGCAGTTCTCCAAATGTTTTGGTCAGTGTTCCGCCTCTTGTGAAATTCGTTGGGGACATTGTTCTGTGTTCGATTCGTTTTTTCTGGCAAGTTATCTATGATTGCAACGAGAAATGAGGTCCAAACAGCACACGCCTACCAACGGTCACTGAAACCCTACTTCCTAAACAATGTCCACAATTAAAAATCCTCACCTGCGTTTAAGCATTTAACATGCATATTTCTTAATATGGAGGTAAACATGACAATTAATTGATAGAGATGGAAAATAAAGGGATGCGTTTTCCAATCGAATCCAATCTGACTCGATGAACAATTTATTTCCTACTAGTTTATTATCATTTTTTTTTGTCTTTCGAGCTCGATTGTAGAATTGGCATTCAAAATGTCTCTGGAAACTGTCTACCGTGTTAAAAAAGTTACTTTTTTCATACCCTAAATGGTATGAATTAGCAATAAAAGGCAAGCCAGATATAGAGACATCTATCGTATCATTTTTAGAAGAGCCACAAACCATCTCTCTTAATTTGATAGGGTGCTTTCGAAATGTCCATATCATCTGCATGAAATGTAAACTTGACTGATCATTATCAATCTCGGTAAACTAGAAATAAAGAAAAATAAAAGCTGACTATTTCACTTGGTCTGAGAAAAAAACTGGAAACTCGAAAGCATCAAACTATTGAAATTGAAATTGTAATCAGAGATGCCAGCTTATATCTAAAATACTTCATTTCAATTTCTAGTGAACACAGTTTTGCTCATTTTCCCATACATTTCCTTCTAATTTTCAAGTGTGGATACGCTATTGTCCTAGAACCGGTACGTTCTAACGACTGTCTCTTCGCTAAGAGTTTGGACGGCTGATGGAGGGAAGATACCTTGTGAACGGTAACAATGATAGGAGAATTTCCAAGAAATGCTGTTGGGAAGAGGAGAATGTTAACTGCTGTGATAAAAACTGATTCTTGTTTAAGTCCAGCTTCAAAAGGTGGGGGGGGGGGGGAGGGGCAGCATAGGAGTTATTGTGTTGTTTTCGTCTACTTTCCACCTCTAGTGAAATTTGTTGTCAACATTATCTGTTTTCTTTTTCTTGTCGTGTATTTGTGATTGCAATGAGAAATATTTGTGTAAACTGCAGACACCAAGGCGCGATCGCTTAAACCTCACTTCTTTAAATTTAGCCACATAAAGACCACCTCACCAGCCTTTATTCATTCAAAATGTGTTCGGAAATTTTCTGTTCTTTCAAAAACTGATTAATCTTTTCCGGAATCCATCAGGTGCCTCACGTATGAAATAGCAATAAAAGGAGATTATAGACACCTGCTTCAGTTTTTACAATGCACTGAACAGATAATAATAATAATAATAATAATAATAATAATAATAACCTTTATTTTAAGAGGGTGACACCAATTACTTTTGAAAGTATTCTCCCTAGAGTCCCTCTTTACCTGGATCATTTGATCCGGATAATTTGAAGCGAATATTTTGGTATGAAGCAAGTTTTCTTTTATGTGGCAAGAGATTGAAGTCTGGTTGCGATTCTCTTGAGCGATTGACAATTCTCTTTTCGCAGTGAAAGTTGTTATCCAATATTGAATTGAAGGGATGGGTGGTCATAACCTTTCAAGACTCGATGAACAATTCTTTTCACTCTAGTTTTTTTAATTTTATCATCACTTGTGAATATTAAGTTGCGTACTGCTCCGCCTATTACCAACTCTTACCAGTCTTTCAAGCTCGACTGTAAAATTACCGCATGCTTCATATCGCACACAGACCAATGAATAATTTGTTAAAGCTCAAAATTTAGGAGACATCAGTTAGTCATGACAGATCCGACCTCGTTTTGAGTCAAGGCTTTATCGAAAACCAAATTATTCATTTTGTACTCGTTCTATAGTTACTTTTCTTTCAAGCCTATAATTTTTTTTCTTTAAATCTGTTATTATATTAATCGACGGGGAACTAGCTGATGGACAAACCAAACGAGTGCGTGAATCTGTTGCTTAAAAGATGCAGTATATCATGCAATTCTTCAATACGGTTTAGGAGTTTATCCAGGAAATTTTTACTCCTTTTAAATTCTCTTTGATTATTCCGAATAGCAACTGCAGCTGAACTTCTAAACAGTTACGAGTGGGCCGGGACCAGCTTTTTCTTCTCAATTAGTAGAGTTTAGCTAAAAACAATTATTGTTGGCAAAAACAAAGACATCGGCTATATTTCTGTTTGACAATACCATAAGGAAACTCTTTCTTGTCACCCTTTATAAGAGATGAATTAAATGGTACATTAGGATAAATTGTCATTTAAGGGCCGATTATTAAGTGGAGATGTTCTTCCTTTATTGCATTCGATACTAAACTAAAGATCTGTGTGAAGTTCAGACTTGACACATGATCAGCCTCAGCGAACTGAAAATAAAAAATTCAAGCTGGGTACTTTACTTTGTCAAAGCAAGAGATCGTCCGAGGAAACATTAATTTCGTGACAATCTCCGAATGCATCAAATAACTGAAATTCAAATTTTTGTCACAGATGTCAACTTTGAATTAAATTTGCAATGAAAAAAGTTTTGGAGCCTATTTTTCTCCTGTTTGTATCCCATGACTAAAATCTTAAACAAAACCGTGACAGGATGTTAACCTACCAAACCATATTCTTTTTGCAATTTTACAATCTTGGTTAGAATATTCAAAATGAACGTCGTTTATAATATTTCAATGGTGCATTTCTCTAAATTCTCCTTTGATCACGACGGTTTGAATTACGAATAGTTAAAGCGCCACACGATGATTGAATTTCATTTACCTCTAGACGACGGGAGTAAATATTAACCAGCGCTTTGAGCAATAAAGCGTCAAAATCAAGCAATTTCCCTAGGGAAGCAAACAAAGGTGGAAATTGTTTAACTTAACATAAAAACATGTCGAAAACTCTCCGCTGTAACTACTCTTTAAAGTTTTACCCAATGCCGTCACATTTTGTTAAAGAAATTAAACATGAGAGTAAAATGCATATAACTCTGGTTTCATGACAATGTTAGAATTCGAATAGGATTAGATTTAATCGAACATGATCTAATGATAAAAATAAGTGAAAGAAGTTTTACACTACGTTTCGATGACACCATGTCATCATTTTCAAGTGAGAAGAGAATAAAATTTGACAACTTAATATATACCGTGCAAGGCGATAAAACTGAAAATATGCATGTAAAAAGTGACAAATTTAAATAAAATTAAATAAATAGTTTTGCGCGTATGGAGTCTGATTGTGTGTTCAAGCATGCCCTTTTCTTTGTTATGAATAACATTTCATAAATCAGACAGTCCAGTTTTCCCTTACGCTTTGCTGAAGTTCTTATTTCTTGCTTATCCAAGGACAGATCTTACGAACGTTCTCAAATAAAAATCGTGACTTAATGACTCAGCTTTGAAATTTAAAATAATATAAGTATCAATTTGATGAGGATCTGGCTCCATGGACAGCAAAGTGCTTTTCTGATGGTTTGCTTTACTGCTTGTCTTACTTCACCAATCTTCCAGCAGTAAAGAAAACGGGTTTAACGTCGAGTTAAAGTAAACTAAGACAACTGCTACTTCCCTTAATACTACTAAGTGTGATGAATATCTTTTACTGTCAGCGATTACAATTGTTACTATAAAGGATGGTGCATAACAAACTACTGACGCTAACTGCACCCACAGTGCACTGTTCACTGCCTTTTTGTACCGCGCCATGTTCGGTGCATTTGGTTGGCCCGGCTGTTGTCGGAGATGATCTTGTACTTGAGCCTGATGATGACTGAGAACCCGAACAATTTTCATATACGAGGCGACTGAAATAACAAGGCAAGATGGTGTAATTATACTATCAAGGTGAGAAGTCTGTCCACGCTTATGGCTCTCATTGCCATTAAAGACACTCCACATAACGCATAGGCTGTGATGGTGGCTGCGTCACTTGCGAATCGACAAAGACACAGAAAATTGTCTGTTGTGGCAAAAAGCTTATTTCTATCGCTTTAACTTGTCAGGTACACCCCGTATGAAATTGGAAAAGGAAGCAAATACATAAAAACACCTGTAACATAATTACTGTTTTCTCTGTACGATCTAAAATCCCTCTTCAGTTAGCCCACGGGCCCATTATCGACGCTTCAGTATGAGTTACTTCGCTCGTGAATGATAAGCTTGAGGCCTTGAGCAACACGACTCGTGGACAAAAGAGCGATGCAAAACTAATAACAAGGACCTGCTCGCAAGCTGACCTAGTTTCATTGATGGGGTGTCAATCAAATGTCCATATCATTTGTGTAAAGTTGAGGCTTGAATCATTATCAGCCTAAGCAGGCTAAAAATAAAGAAGATTCAAGTTAAGGATTTCCAACCTATATCAATCGGTCAAGGAAATTCAAATGCTTATAACGAATTGAAATTGATTTATAGCCACACATGCAAACTTGCTTTAACATATTCGAATTCAACTGTGTAATTAGTAACATTTTGTGGCTTTTTTACCTCCGTTTCGTCTCCGACAAAACTAGAACAAAACAGAAGAAGAGCTAAAAAATGACGCGAACATACAATTTCCTGCCGCTTTCGTTTGCATTCTCTATTTGTTTTCCTCCTTTCGCCAACAAATTAATATTTTTAGTGATTTTCCTGGATATTAATAAGCCAAAGTTTGCCTATTATATCGTAGTTATACAATTTCTTCGCTTCCAACGTCTTGTTCGCGAAAAGACAAGTAAATTATTTTGGTATCAAACAAGCTTTGACGTATAAGGCAGGTCACTGAATCCTTCATGTCGTAATTCTCTCAAGCGATTATATTAGCAATTCTCCTCTGATAATGAATTTTTTATTATAATGCTAAAGTTAACATGATAATCCATTGATCGAGAAGTAAAATAAACGAATTGGGATAAATTTGATCGAAAAAACAAAGTTTGTGTTGCTACCTTGCTTGCTGCCAATTTTGGTGACCGAGAGATCAAGGGTTTTAGAGAAAATGGTGAAAGAAACAAAGGTATCAAAAACTCTGTTCAGCCAACTTAATCTAGGAATGAATTAGTATCAAGAGTCAAACACATGGACAAATGTGATAGTATTGTTATTCTACAACTTATTAAAAGCTCAGTCTTCTTATGTAGAAATTCATTCAGAGCTGAGTAAGGAGGATAAATGAATATCATCAGTGTGGGGAAAAAAAAGAAAATTCCGGTGAAAAGATCTCTATAAGAACCAGTAACTTAAATTTTATTCCATATGCTAATTTACACATTGCTAGCATTAGTCAAGCAATATTATACATCTCTAAAATTCATAAGCATTATGCACTATGTACAGACTTCCAATTTAATGATAAGTTTCTAATTTCTTCCTATATATCCAACATACAACATATCTGACGAGCGTTCTCTCTGGCTGGTACTAATGGTGACGTTTTTACTAAGCTATGAAAACTGTCCATTAGAGTGTACCCTAACAAACCTGGGATCTAACTCTAAAACCATGGACAGCAAAGCGCTAGTCTGATTGTCTGTTTCACTGCTTGTCTTACTTCACTTATCTTCCAGCAGTAAAGGAACGGGTTTAACGTCGAGTTAAAGTAAAGCAAGACAGCTGCTACTCCCGTTATGCCTACTGAGTCTGATGAATACGTTTTACCGTCACCGATTACTACTGCCACCATGATTAAGTATGGTGCGTAGCAAACTACTAGTGCTAACTGCACCCACAGAGCATTGTACACTGCCTTTTTGTATCGCGCCATGTTCAGTGCATTTGGTTGGCTCGGCTGTTGTGGGCCATGATCTTGTTCTTGAGCCCGATGATGACTGAGACCCTGAAAAATGTTTAAATACGAGAGGAATGAAATAACAAGACAAGATGGTATAGTTATATAGCCAAACCAAATGGTTATTCGGTAATCTAATATGGAGCATAAAGCAGCGACGCTAGAAACAATCCAAAAGGTAGCTAAGATGATGTATGTGCGCTTCAAAGTTACAATTTGTCTGTATCTTAGCCCCAACAACAAGGCGAATAGTCTATCCACGCTTATGGCCGTTATCGTCATCAACGACACTCCACATAATGCTACGGATGTGAGGGAGGCGGCGTCAAATGCGTATCGACAAAGATTCCATTTTTCGTGGACCACGGAAATCCAAATCGCAACAACGAGAGGCCCGGTAACAAGACCAACCAACAGATCAGTTGTTGCCAGACAACGATACAAGAGTTTAGACGGCGGGTGAAGGGAAGATTCTCGATGAAGGGCAACAAGGATAAGGGAATTGCCAAGAAATGCTGAGATGGAGAGGAGAATGTAAACTGCTGCGAAAAACACTGATTCTTGCTTAGGCCCACTCACCAAGAAAAGGGAGCACCGCAGTTCTCCAAGTGTTTTGGTCAGTGTTCCACCTCTTGTGAAATTTGTTGGGGACATTGTTCTGTGTTCGTTTCGTTTTTTCTGGCAAATTATCTATGATTGCAACGAGAAATGAGGTCCAAACAGCACACGCCTACCAACGATCACTGAAACCCTACTTCCTAAACAATGTCCACAATTAAAAATCCTCACCAGCGTTTAAGCATTTAAAATGCGTCAGAAAATTCTCTGTTGTGTTAAAAAATGGCTGGAACATGCGAAGTATCTCCGTTGAGAAAAAATACTAAAATATGGAGACATCTGTTATTAACCTCCACTGACAGGATGCTTATCAAATGTTCATATTATTTTTTCGGAATTGAAAATTAATCATTATCAGCCTCAGCAAGTTTGACAGATAATTTAAACTGGCGATTTTTCTCGGTCTTAGAATAAACTGAGTTTGACAAACGGATCAAAATGTTTTAATGCAAATTGTGGTCGCAGCTGCGAATTTATTCAAAATATTCGAATTTACCCATGTAGTTAATTGTGCTTTGCAGCTTTTCAGTCATCTTTACGTATCCGACCAGTACCTTAGACGAAATTGCCACAAAAGCAAAGTATTACGCCAGCAAACCATTTTCTACAATTATTTTGTCATTCTTTGTTTATTCTCCTCCTTTTGCCAGCGAACTCATAGTGAGTATCCCTGATAATGACAACCCTAAGGTAGCCAACTAGACCCTAGATCAAATTTGTTTTCTCAGTTCCAATGTCTTGAACACAATATATAAGACCTAGAAAATATTTTCGTATCAGGTGAACCTCCGTGCAAAAGGAAATTTACTGAACTTTTCTTCCTGTGATTGCCTTCAGCGATCAATGATTCTCGCTGGGTAATGCTGACAGTTATTTCCCAATATGGAGGTAAACATGACAATTAATTGATAGAGATGGAAAATAAAGGGATGCGTTTTCCAATCGTATCACTGACTCGATGAACAATTTCTCGCTGGTAGTTTATCATTTTTTTTGTCTTTCGAGCTCCACTGTAAAATTGACATCGGTTGGCATTTAAAATGTCTCAGGAAACTGTGTACCGTGTTAAAAAAGTTACTTTTTTCATACCCTAAATGGTATGAATTAGCAATAAAAGGCAAGCCAGATATAGAGACATCTATCGTATCATTTTTAGAAGAGCAACAAACCATCCCTCTTAATTTGTTAGGGTGCTTTTGAAATGTCCATATCATCTGCATGAAATTTAAACTTGACTGATTATTATCAACCTCGGTAAACCAGAAATAAAGAAAAATAAAAGCTGACGATTTCACTTGGTCTAAGATAAAAACTGGAAACTCGAAAGTATCAAACTATTGAAATTGAAATTGCAATCAGAGATGCCAGCTTATATTTAAAATACTTCATTTCAATTTCTAGTGAACACAGTTTTGCACATTTTCAATGCAATGGAAAATATTGCAGTACATGAACATCAAGGGAATAAAGTGTTGAACGAAAAACTGCACTTACAAAAGTTTTTTTTGTTTTGAAATCTAGGTACGATATCAATAAAGAAAATCGAGCAAAGGCCAAATTTCGCGAGCACTTTTAAATTGAGAATACGAGCATGTGAGTAGACGGAAAAATTTTGCGAGCACGAGCAAGCGAGCGCCCGTGTAATTCTTTCAAGCAATTCGATTGATTATACTTCGAGACGTGAAAGAGCTGTACGCCATTCTGATTGGCTGTATAGGCTTTTATCACATGTGAAAATAAAGTGTATAGATTTCTACAAATGAGCTTTATGGAATAAACTTCTCGTGTTATGTGCAATAAAGTATGGTACATAACAAAGTACCAATGCTAACTATACCCACAGTGCACTGAACACTACCCTTTTGTATCGCGCCATGTTTAGTGTATTTGATTGGCTCGGCTGTTGTTGGTGATGACTGAGACCCCTAGAAATTTTTATATACGAGGCGACTGAAATAACAAGGCAAGATGGTATAACTATATGGCCATACCAACTGGCTTTATGGTAATCTAATGTGTAGAATAAAAGAATGACACTAGATATAATCCAAAAGGTAGCTACGATGATGTATGTGCGCTTCCAAGTTACGATTTGTCTCTATCTCAGCCCCAACAGCAGGGCGAGAAGTCTGTCGACGCTTATGGCTGTCATCGCCATCAAAGAAACACCACATAACGCATAGGCTGTGATGGTGGCTGCGTCACTCTGCGAATCGACAAAGACTCAGAAAATTGTCTGTTATGGCAAAAAGCTTATTTTTGTCGCTTTAACTTGTCAGGTACACCCCGTATGAAATTGGAATAAGAGGAAAATATATTAAAACACATGGAACATTATCATTGTTTTCTCTGTGCGACAAACAATTCCTCTTTACTTCGCCCACAGGAAGTCATTCATTATCAACAGTTCAGTACGAGTTACTTTGCTCGTGAATAAATTTAACCCTTGAGCAACACGACTCGTGGGCAAAGGAGTGACGTGCCGCTATGCTGATAACGAGGACTAGCTCGTAAGCTGACCTACTTTATTGACAGGGTGTCAATCAAATGTCCATATCATTTGTGTAAAGTTGAGGCTTGAATCGTTATCAGCATCAGCAAGCTAGAAATAAAGAAACTGAAACAACCAGTTATGGTCAATTTCATTTCACACGAATTATTAAAGTTTGTTAACATACACAAGCAACGGAACCATCTTTACATATTCATAAGCATTACGGAAATTTTTCTGAGACGACAAAACAAATTCGAGACTAAACATCGACAAATGCAACTCGTTTGGCAATATGGCGTCGATAACAAGCCTCTTTCTTTGAGTTAAGAAAAGACGTTGAATTTAAAAAACTCTTTTAAACTTCTCTTTGAAGTTTTATCCAACAATTTTCTATTGCTAAAAAATTAGATTAAACACGAAAGTAAAATGCACCCATATCTTTTTTCGATTATACCTTGCTGTATTCATGAACATTGGTAGCTAGCTAGTACGAAAACTACTCTTGAAGAGATATGGTTGGTGTTTCAATGCATTTCTTTCAGCTGTTTCTGTAACAAAAAGCTATTTAGTGCACACAACAAGCCATTTTGTTTTAATGAATACTCGATTAAAAGTGGGAGCCTCACAGGGCCTTGCGTTACAGAAATCAATAGTATTGTTCAATGATTGACATTAATCAACATAAAAAACATGAATTAGCGGTAAAAATATTCACAACACAAAAGAACATAGATCAACGGATACACTATCCCCAACAGACTGCGTACAGACCTCGAACAAAAATATTATTTGAGCTTTTGATTTCTTCCTATCTAATAGCATATTTGACGGGTACGTATGATGGACGATCCTCACAGTAGATAGCGCTATTTAGGTAATAGCGAAAATCAGACCTGAAAAAAATCAGGCCTGTACGGGATTCGAACCACTGACCTCTGCGATACTAGTGCAGCGCTCTACCAATTGAGCTAACAAGCCAACTGAGAGCAGGCCGTTAAGTTGATTCGTAATAAACCCGTGAAAGTAATAAATGAGATACAATGAATATATGAAGTTCATATATTCATTGTATCTCATTTATTACTTTCCCATTGTAATCAGGCCTGTACGTATCCCGTACAGGCCTGATCTTTTTCAGGTCTGATTTTCGCTATTGCCTAAATAGCGCTATCTACTGCGAGGATCGTCCATCATACGTATCTAATACCGCAGTTGAAAAATATATGAACTTCATATATTCATTGTATCTCATTTATTACTTTCACGGGTTTATTACGAATCAACTTAACGGCCTGCTCTCAGTTGGCTTGTTAGCTCAATTGGTAGAGCCCTGCACTAGTATCGCAGAGGTCAGTGGTTCGAATCCCGTACAGGCCTGATTTTTTTTTTCAGGTCTGATTTTCGCTATTGCCTAAATAGCGCTATCTACTGCGAGGATCGTCCATCATACCTATCTAATACTGCAGTTCAAAAATATATGAACTTCATATATTCATTGTATCTCATATTTGACGGGTGTTTTCATACAATAATTGTGTAATCACTTTCAGCTTTAAAAGTACTATATATAACTCGAGGAGGACCTAACTCCATGGACAGCAAAGTGCTTGTCTGATTGTTTGCTTCACTGCTCGTCTTACTTCAGTTATCTTCCAGCAGTAAAGGAGGGGGGCTTTGGGATTTTCGGTTTTGCGGTTTTTGGGCCTAATAGGTTCGGTTTATCGGTTTTTCGGTTTTGATATTCAGAGTGGTTTGCGGATTTTACGTGTTTTTGCATTTGGTTTTCGGTTTTCACGAGAACTCTGATGCGGTTTTCGGTTTTTGCTTTTTGACCCCTTTAAAGGTGAAAGTGTAGCGGTTTTGTCAGGTTTGCATGCGGTTTTCGGTTTTGCTGCCTTTTTTCGTCGGTTTTTCGGTTTTGGAGGTTTTTTTCTCCGGTTTTGCGGTTTCCCAGAGGCCCCGGTGCCCCCCTCGTAAAGGAAAGGGTTTAACGTCGAGTTAAAGTAAAGTAAGACACCTGCTACTCCCCTTAGGACTACAAAGTGTGATGAATACGTTTTACTACAAGCGACTACTATTGTCTCTATAAAGTATGGTGCCTAACAAAGTACTAATGCTAACTTTACCCACAGTGCACTGTACACTGCCTTTTTGTATCGCGCCGTGTTAAATGCACTTGGTTGGCTCGGCTTTTGTTGGAAATGATCTTGTACTTGGGCCTGATGACGACTGAGACCCCGAAAATTTTTATATAGGAGGTGACTGAAATAATAAGGCAAGATGGTATTAACATAGAAAAATACAGAATGGGTATACGGTAATCCAACGTGTAGCACAAAGCAGCGACACTAGATATAATCCAAACGCCAGCTGCAATGATGTATGTGCGTTCCAAAGTTACAATTTGTCTGTATCTCAGCCCCAACAGCGGGGCGAGAAGTCTATCCACGCTTATGGCCGTCATCGTCGTCAAAGACACTCCACATAATGTATAGCCTGTGAGGAAGGAGGCTTCAAATGCATATCGACAAAGATTCCACTGTTCGTGAGTCACAGAAAGCCAAAAACTAGCAACGACAACTATGCTGGGTAACAAGACCAACCAACAGATCAGTTGTCGCTAGATAACGATACAAGAGTTTAGACAGCGGGTGAAGGGAAGATTCTTTGTGAAGGGAAACAAGGATAAGGGAATTGCCAAGAAATGCTGAGATGGAGAGGAGAATGTGAACTGCTGCGAAAGAAACTGATTCTTGCTTAGGCCCACTCAACAATAAAAGGGAGAATCGCAGTTCTCCAAATGTTTTGGTCAGTGTTCCACCTCTTGTGAAATTTGTTGGGGACATTGTTCTGTGTTCGTTTCTTTTTCTCTTGCAAGTTATCTATGATTGCAACGAGAAATGAGGTCCAAACAGCACACGCCTACCAACGATCACAGAAACCCTACTTCCTAAACAATATCCACAATTAAAATCCTCACCAGCGTTTAAGCTTTTAAAATGCGTCAGAAAATTCTCTGTTGAGTTAAAAAATTCCCGGAACATGCGAGGTACCTCATTTGAGAAAAAATACTAAAATATGGAGACATCTGTTATTAACCTCCACTGACAGGATGCTTATCAAATGTTCATATTATTTTTTCGGAATTGAAACTTTAATCATTATCAGCCTCCGCAAGTTTGACAGATACTTTAAACTAGCGATTTTTCGCGGTCTTAGAATAAATTGAGTTTCACGAACGGATCAAACTGTTTTAATTCAAATTTTGGTCGCAGCTGCGAATTTGTTTCAAATATTTGAATTTACCCGTGTAGTTAATTGCGCTTTGCAACTTTTCAATCATCTTTACGTATCCGACCAGTACCTTAGACGAAATTGCCACAAAAGCAAAATATTACGCCATTAAACCATTTTCTACAATTATTTTGTCATTCTTTGTTTATCCTCCTCCTTTTGCCAGTGAACTCATGGTGATTATCCCTGATAATGACAACCCTAAGGTAGCCAACTAGACCCTAGATCAAATTTGTTTTCTCAGTTCCAATGTCTTGAACACAATATATAAGACCAAGAAAATACTTTCGTATCAGGTAAACTTCCATACAAAAGGAAATTTACTAAACTTTTCTTCCTGTGATTGCCTTCAGCGATCAATGATTCTCGCTGGGTAATGCTGACAGTTATTTCCCAATATGGAGGTAAACATGACAATTAATTGATAGAGATGGAAAATAAAGGGATACGTTTTCCAATCGTATCGCTGACTCGATGAACAATTTATTTCCTACTAGTTTATTATAATTTTTTTTTTGTCTTTCGAGCTCGATTGTAAAATTGGCATTTAAAATGTCTCTGGAAACTATCTACCGTGTTAAAAAAGTTACTTTTTTCATACCCTAAATGGTATGAATTAGCAATAAAAGGCAAGCCAGATATAGAGACATCTATCGTATCATTTTTAGAAGAGCCACAAACCATCTCTCTTAATTTGATAGGGTGCTTTTGAAATGTCCATATCATCTGCATGAACTTTAAACTTGACTGATCATTATCAACCTCGGTAAAATAGAAATAAAGAAAAATTAAAGCTGACGATTTCACTTGGTCTGAGAAAAAAACTGGAAACTCGAAAGCATCAAACTATTGAAATTGTAATCAGAGATGCCAGCTTATATTCAAAATACTTCATTTCAATTTCTAGTGAACACAGTTTTTCACATTTTCCCATACATTTCCTTCTAATTTTCAAGTGTGGACACGCTATTGTCCTAGAACCGGTATGTTCTAACTACTGTCTCGTCGCTAAGAGTTTGGACGGCTGATGGAGGGAAGATACCTTGTGAACGGCAACAATGATAAGAGAATTTCCAAGAAATGCTGTTGGGAAGAGGAGAATGTTAACTGCTGTGATAAAAACTGATTCTTGTTTAAGTCCAGCTTCAAAAGGTGGGGGGGGGGGGGGGGGGGCAGCATAGGAGTTCTTGTATTGTTTTCGTCTACTTTCCACCTCTAGTGAAATTTGTTGTCAACATTATCTGTTTTGTTTTTCTTGTCGTGTACCAGCGATTGCAAGGAGAAATATTTGTGTAAACTGCAGACACCAAGCCGCGATCGCTTAAACCTCACTTCTTTAAATTTAGCCAAATAAAGACCACCTGACCAGCCTTTTTTCATTCAAAATGTGTTCGGAAATTTTCTGTTCTTTCAAAAACTGATTAATTTTTTCCGGAATCCATCAGGTGCCTTACGTATGAAATAGCAATAAAAGGAGATTATAGACACCTGCTTCAGTTTTTACAATGCACTGAACAGATAATAATAATAATAATAATAATAATAATAATAATAATAATAGCCTTCATTTTAAGAGGGTGACACCAATTACTTTTGAAAGTATTCTCCCTAGAGTCCCTCTTTACCTGGATCATTTCATCCGGATAATTTGAAGCGAATATTTTGGTACGAAGCAAGTTTTGTTTTATATGGCAAGAGATTGAAGTCTATTTGCGATTCTCTTGAGCGATTGACAATTCTCTTTTCGCAGTGAAAGTTGTTATCCAATACTGAATTAAACATGATAGTTTATTGATGGAGATAGAAATGAAGGGATGGGTGGTCATAACCTTTCAAGACTCGATGAACAATTCTTTTCATTCTAGTTTTTTTAATTTTATCATCACTTGTGAATATTAAGTTGCGTACTGCTCCGCCTATTACCAACTCTTACCAGTCTTTCAAGCTCGACTGTAAAATTACCGCATGCTTCATATCGCACACAGACCAATGAATAATTGTTAAAACTCAAAATTTAGGAGACATCAGTTAGTCATGACAGATCCGACCTCGTTTTGAGTCTAGGCTTTATCAAATACCAAATTATTCATTTTGTACTCGTTCTATAGTTACTTTTCTTTCAGGTCTATAATTTTTTTTTACTTTAAATCTGTTATTATATTAATCGACGGGGAACTAGCTGATGAACAAACCAAACGAGTGCGTGAATCTGTTGCTTAAAAGATGCAGTATATCATGCAATTCTTCAATACGGTTTAGGAGTTTATCCAGGAAATTTTTACTCCTTTTAAATTCTCTTTGATTATTCCGAATAGCAACTGCAGCTGAACTTCTAAACAGTTACGAGTGGGCCGAGACCAGCTTTTTCTTCTCAATTAGTAGAGTTTAGCTAAAAAGAAATATTGTTGGCAAAAACAAAGACATCGGCTATATTTCTGTTTGACAATACCATAAGGAAACTCTTTCTTGTCACCCTTTATAAGAGATGAATTAAGTGGTACATTAGGATAAATTGTCATTTAAGGGCCGATTATTAAGTGGAGATGTTCTTCCTTTATTGCATTCGATACTAAACTAAAGATCTGTGTGAAGTTCAGACTTGACACATGATCAGCCTCAGCGAACTGAAAATAAAAATTTCAAGCTGGGTACTTTACTTGGTCAAAGCATGAGATCGTCCGAGGAAACATTAATTTCGTGACAATCTCCGAATGCATCAAATAACGGAAATTCAAATTTTTGTCACAGATGTCAACTTTGAATTAAATTTGCAATGAACAAAGTTTTGTAGCCTATTTTTCTCCTTTTTGTATCCCCTGACTAAAATCTTAAACAAAACCGTGACAGGATGTTAACCTAGCAAACCATATACTTTTTGCAATTTTACAATCTTGGTTAGAATATTCAAAATGAACGTCGTTTATAATATTTTAATGGTGCATTTCTCTAAATTCTCCTTTGATCACGACGGATTGAATTACGAATTGTTAAAGCGCCACACGATGATTGAATTTCATTTACGTCAAGACGACGAGAGTAAATATTAACCAGCGCGTTGAGAAATAAAGCGTCAAAATCAAGCAATTTCCCTAGGGAAGCAAACAAAGGTGGAAATTGTTTAACTTAACATAAAAATATGTCGAGAACTCTCCGCTGTAACTACTCTTTAAAGTTTTACCCAATGCCGTCACATTTTGTTAAAGAAATTAAACATGAGAGTAAAATGCATATAACTCTGGTTTCATGACAAAGTTAGAATTCGAATAGGATTAGATTTAATCGAACATGATCTAATGATAAAAATAAGTGAAAGAAGTTTCGACGACACCATGTCATCATTTTCAAGTGAGAGGAGAATAAAATTTGACAACTTAATATATACCGTGCGAGGCGATAAAACGTAAAATATGCATGTAAAAAGTGACAAATTCAAATAAAATTAATAAATAGTTTTGCGCGTATGGAGTCTGATTGTGTGTTCAAGCATGGCCTTTTCTTTGTTATGAATAACATTTCATAAATCAGACAGTCCAGTTTTCCCTTACACTCAGTTGCTGAAGTTCTTATTTCTTGCTTATCCAAGGACAGATCTTACGAACGTTCTCAAATAAAAATCGTGACTTAATGACTCAGCTTTGGAATGTAAAATAATATATGTATCAATTTGATGAGGATCTAGCTCCATGGACAGCAAAGTGCTTTTCTGATGGTTTGCTTTACTGCTTGTCTTACTTCAGCAATCTTCCAGCAGTAATGAAAACGGGTTTAACGTCGAGTTAAAGTAAACTAAGACAGCTGCTACTTCCCTTAATACTACTAAGTGTGATGAATATGTTTTACTGTGAGCGATTACAATCGTTACTATGAAGGATGGTGCATAACAAACTACTAACGCTAACTGCACCCACAGTGCACTGTTCACTGCCTTTTTGTACCGCGCCATGTTCGATGCATTTGGTTGGCCCGGCTGTTGTTGGAGATGATCTTGTACTTGAGCCCGATGATGACTGAGAACCCGAAAAATTTTCATATACGAGGCGACTGAAATAACAAGGCAAGATGGTGTAATTATACTATCATATAAAATGAGTATACGGTAATCTAATATGTAGCGTAAAGCAGCAACACTAGATACAATCCAAAAGGTAGCTACAGTGATGTATGTGCGCTTCAAAGTTACAATTTGTCTGTATCTTAACCCCAACAACAGGGCGAGAGGTCTGTCCACGCTTATGGCCGTCATCGTCAGCAATGACACTCCACATAATTGAACGTCTGTAAGGAAAGCGGCGACAAATACGTATCGACAAAGATTCCATTGCTCGTCAGCCAAGGACATCCAATAAGTAGCACTGAGAGGCTGGCAAACAAGACCAACCAACAGATCAGTTGTTGCCAAACAGCGATACAAGAGTTTGGACGGAGGATGCAGGGAAGATTCTATGCGAAGGGCAACGAGGATAAGAGAGTTTTCATTCACATGCAAATTAAACTCATTTTCACAAGAATGGTTGAGCACCAGGCCTCGCTATGAAAAAGAGGTTAAGGGTAATTCGGAAATGGGCTATTAAAACGACTGTTTCATATCTCCATTTTTTTTGCATCAAGCTTGATTCTCATGCACTTCGTTCTAGAGACGGTGGCGAGTTTTGCGCAATACTTTTGCGGCTTTAGCGACGTATATATATATCTATGTATGATAGAGGGGAGGGGGGTGGCTTATTGATTTAGTCCGATTTTTACTTAGTTCTTATTAACCGAGCGGGAGGTCTTTATGGGAGAATCTTGACCGAGGTCGCCAGTAGCTCGGTTGATAAGATGTTTATTATGTGGCTGTGTCTTATATGCCAATTTTCTATATTCTCTGTACCTTTTTTTTCTAGACCGGTCTAGATGGGAAAATGTAGACCGCTTTCAATATTGATTTCAGCCAATCAAATTTGTGAAGTCGATAGTTCCCAGTCCTTGTGAGACACAGCCATATAATAATACCAGAATAAAAAAGGATATGATGTACCGTATTCATTCAAAATTGATCTCAATTAAAGTTTTTCAAATTGACAGAGTCAAAATCCTCAGTAAAGTCTCATGAGTTGTATGATTTGTCATAATCCTCGCTCTGTAATTTCTGTATACCGTATTCTATTGATGCCAACATGCTAACATCAATCAATCAATCAATGGCCATAATCAATTATAAATGACAAAGTAAAAATATAGTACTTGATATTAAAATAAAGGTCCAAAGTAAAATTGAAGTTTAACATGTTGAACGATACCATGGCTTTTAGTATCTAATTAACATTCTTATTCTTATTCTTATTATATTTATTATTATCATCATTATTATTGTCATCATTTTTATCAATAATATTATCATATTAAATACAATTATTAACATCATCACTGTTATTGTCAGTCGTGGCACTAAATCGATCGATCTCCGATCTCGACTCTAAATGATTTTGTTATTAAAACAGAATTTTTGTGAAGAATCTACGGCACAGGAAGAATGTTAGGGCACAAGCACCTGCCGCATACATGAAAGCTTGTGTACATGTAACAAGCAAGCTTTTACCTCATCCCAAGTATTGTCAAATTGAGGAAATAATTACAAAAGTGCCATCACGCCCTCATACACGTGACTGAATGATTTGCTAGAGGGATAATCCTAAATAATTTTAATAGCTTGACGGGAGGGCATGGTTGAATTTTGAAGGAAAATAAGTGGAATGGCCCAAAGCATTAATTTGGTTATGGTATTTCCTACCTGTCGAGTGATTGTTTCCGTTTCCAATTTTAGTCGGATGTGAGGCGCAAAGAAAAAAAAACCGGTAATAGGCTGTCATTTACGAAGTTTGCGTTCAAATAGTTTCCGACTTATTAACGTTTCACGCCGAATATTCAAGTTTCTGCGTAAGTGCGATTAAACAAAGTCAGGTTTTCGTGATGGTGGCCATGGTCAAAGCAACAATATCTCTCTTCAGATGCAGTTCGTTACAAAAAGACATTAGACAATAAAACAAAACAACTGTTTATGAAGTCACGAAATGCTGAAGAATATTTTCTAGCTTAAATACTGTCTCTCAACTTCAAGAAATGTGGTAGTGTTGGGTAGAATTTCATTTAAAATCTCCTTTTCAGAAAACGGTAAGTTATTATTTCTCTTTTCATGCTCGATCGCTCGCTCGAAATTGATTTTCGGAAGCAAAATATAAACAAAGGAAGAGATATTTCATATTTACGCGTACTATCTACATTGTTTGAGACATTTCTTTTCAGAAGAGAGAGGTTTTTTATGCCATAGTAAAATTATGACAACAGTGTTTGATATATCTTAAATCAGTGCTAAGTAAGGCCTATACTAGACATGCAGGTTTGGCAAACACCGTTATTTGATGATAAAACTTCCTTTTTCTTTTCATGTGAGGACACTTTGCTGAGAAGCTTTCTGGGTGTAGAAGTTTGGTCGCACTCTTTCATATAGAAAAATAAAAAAACAACCGAAAGTATCGCACCATTCAAGACTTAAAATTATTGATAGCACTTATCGTTACGTTCTGTTCTTTTAATTAAAAGTTTTTAAGTAAAACGTAACTTCTGGCGAAAAAGTACAGAGAAATTATAAGGAATTTAATAAGCTGTTGGTTACGCAGAAACTGGTTCCTCTCACGGATGACAATAAATGCAAAACACAGCGATACAATGGGATAAAAAGTGACATGTATCTTCATCAAACACAGTTTTCACCTACATTTGAACTGTGGTAACTATGTTTTTGAAGTCAGTATTCTGGATCTTAAAATCAAAGCAAGTTATATGTGATTTTGGTGCGTAGGAGTATTCTAAATGAAATATTGCTTGTTGCAATTTTAGATAACTACAAGGAAAAAGGAAACGAACGTTTACTAAGCTGCGCTTTAATGACGACAACAAATTTAAAAGGAGGTGGATCACATACTTAAATATTTCAATAAGGGCATTACTAGTAGTAGACATAGTAGACATCTATATTTATACAGGATAGCCCCATCAGTGTAGTAAACACTGGTATCAACGGGGGTCCTGTTACCCACCCATCCCACCCCAGGGGAGGACATCCATCACACAGTAATCTCGTGCGTGGGAAATTAACGTCTCCTGCCCCTAACCCTGCAGGAGACGGGACCTCCATTCATTGGTCCTTATCCGAGAAGACTAGAATATCTAACCATTTCTTGATGTAATAGAAAGGTACCATATTCTTGTCAATTATTTTAAGACCCTGAGTGTTGGTCCGGCTTGAACCCTCGACCTCCCGCACAACAGTCCAGCGCTCTATCCATTGAGCTAACCGGGAGGCGGCTAAACTCCCTCTTTTGTGGATGGGCTTCAACAAGAATCAGTTTCGTTCTTAGCGGTGCACATTCTCCTCTCGGTGACCGCTTTTCTTGGCAATTCCCTTATCCTTGTTGCCCTTCAAAAGGAATCTTCCCTTCATCCGCCATCCAAATGGTTGTATCGTAGTCTGGCCATAACCGACCTGTTGGTTGGTCTTGTTAGTGAGCCTCTCTATGTTAGTTATTGGATATTCTTGGTTCAGGAAAACTGGAGTCTTTGTCAATACGCAAGAGAAGCATTTCAGATAACAAGCTTTGCATTATGCGGAGTTTCTTTGATGACGATGACAGCCATAAGCGTGGACAGACTTCTCGCCCTAGCCTGTTATTGGGACTGAGATACAGACAAATTGTAACGTTGAAACGCACATACATCATTATAGCTACCTTCTGGAAGTTATATGTAGTGTCGTTGCTTTATGATTTCAGCTCGATCATCGTGTAACGAATTGGTATGTATATATAGTGATACCATCTTGCCTAGGTATCACAATCATGAGCTCGTACACAAAGATTTTCCGCACTCTCAATCGTCATCAGGCAGAAGTACAAGATCGTGTCGAACAACAGCCGAGCCAACCAAATGAACTGAACATGGCGCGACATAAAAAGGCAGTGAACAGTGCACTGTGGGTGCAGTTAGCATTAGTTGTTTGTTATGCACCATACTTTATAGGGGAAATTGTAATCGCTGACAGTAAAAGATATTCATCACACTTAGTGGTATTGATGGGAGCAACAGCTGTCTTAGTTTACTTTAACTCGACATTTAACCCGTTTCTTTACTGCTGGAAGATTAGTGAAGGGAGACA
This sequence comes from Stylophora pistillata, assembly GCF_964205215.1. Taxonomy (NCBI): domain Eukaryota; kingdom Metazoa; phylum Cnidaria; class Anthozoa; order Scleractinia; family Pocilloporidae; genus Stylophora; species Stylophora pistillata. The sequence goes on from NC_142529.1 coordinate 27,523,583, forward strand.
AGCGGTGAAACGGACAATTCGAGAAGCACTATGCTGAGGTTAGAAATAATGATATGTGATTGCATGAGCAGTTATAGCGCATTGAAAAGTTCAAGGTACTAATTTAAGTTCCACTGAGAACAGCTGAGGAAAAGTGAAGAAAAAAAACTCATTTTCCTTACTGTATTACAGTAGAGGAACGCCTCTGGTTGGCATTCCTATGATAAACAACGTCTTGTAAACGGATAGAAACATGTTAGTGAGAGGTAGAAGGGAGGTGGGATGTTTTTTTCCATCTTTGAAAAAAATTTGTTGGTTAAATGAAGACTCAGGAGAATATTCAGCTTTAAGAGTAGGTAGTTTGCTGTAAGAGCCGGTTTACAAGTTAGCCGGTGAGCGAGCTCAATATTTTTATCGTGTGGTAATCCTTAATCATTCTTTTTAATCAAACCTGCTTATCACTATATTTCTCATAGAGTTCTTTTAAAAGTATTAATCTTTAGCCGAGGAGAAATTTGTTGAAATTATAACAAAAGAAAATAAAAGTTTTTCACTTATATTGATCGAGTTTCGACCAGGATTACAATTTTGTTCCCACAGGAGACCATCATGATCAGAATGTTCTTGAGAAGAGGAAGAATGTTGACAGTTTCAACTGCAGTATACATGATAGTTTTTATAACCACCTAACTATATCTCATCTCAAACATTGCTAATTTACTGATCATAGGAGGAAAATATACAAGACAGTTACTGTTATCACGAACTTTTGCATATGATTAAAATGTTTTGTTTAGTTGGTGAAAAACAAAGTGAATTTGTTTGTTAAAAGGAAGAGTACGGTTGATTTAGAAGGAGAAAGGGTTTTCATTACTCCGACAGAAAGAATCTAAAGAAAAGTGAATGTTATATGGGCACATTATTTCGGGACGTGACATGTCTTGCCTTTCGAGTAAATTCTCTGCTTTAGATTTAAGTCGCATGTGAAGCGTAAAGTAAATTTAAAAAAAAAGGAGGGGTTTTTCACGTAAAAGAAACCGCCTTAAATCCCTTGCCTCTCTGTCTATACATTCAAGTTTTAAAGTCCACATTTTGTATTCAAATCTTTTCCACACTGATCATGATCACTTTACCTTCAACAATCACTTTCTCGTAGCTGATAATAGTTCCAGAAGTTAAGTGATGTCAAAACTGATATTAACGGCACTGCATGGTAAGAAACTGACATCTCTTGTGACAGGATAAGTACAGTAACTTCCTACTTGCATTTTTAACCTGAGGAAGAAAAACGAAACCACTGTTTATTAAGAAACGAAATGATGGAGACTAATTTCCAACGTAAATACTCTTGTTTTCAAGAATTCGATTTCACTCGATGAAATCTCAATATAAACCTATTTGTCACATAATGGTATCACTGTTTCACTTGCTTGAAATTGATTTTCTCAAGTAGAATTGAAATAATTGGTGAAAATTTGAGTAAGTATTACTTAAATTAGCTGTCTTCATTTTTAGACAGTTTACCTGCAGGTTCGGCAAACAGCTTTATTTAGTGATAAAGATAAACTAATTCATAGTTATATCAAATATGCAGGTTTGGCAAACAGCTTTATTTAGTGATAAAGTTTCTTGTTATTTTATGCAACAGTAGACAGTTTGCTGATAAGTTATCCCGACTTAGAAGGGCAACGAAATAGTTGAAGTAGCCAATTATTGCGCATTTATTCGTCCCTATCCGAGAAGACTAGAATATCTAACCATTTCTTGATGTTATAGAAAGGTAGCAAATTCTTCTCAATTATTTTAAGACCTTGAGTGTTGGTCCGGCCGGGGCTCAAACCCTCGACCTCCCGCACAACAGTCCAGCGCACTATCCATTGGGCTAACTGGGCGGCGGTATTCATCTCAAGATCTTATCAAGGTCACTTCTCTTTACTACAGTTGGCTCTTGGATCATATCGTAAATCTTGATAAGAGCTCAAATTTTTATATTCTCATCCCTTAATTAAAATTCATCCCAAGATTGAAGTAAATAATCGGTTGGATAAACACTTGGTTGGTTTTAGATTTCACACATCCTACCTAACTTAATGCCAAAAAAATTTTCAGGAAAATTTTCCTCCGGGAAAGGATATTTCTATCTTTCATGTTGCTGTAAAATAAAAATTTTTTTGCATTTAAGAAGAGACTTTTTAGAGTATGTTGCAGGGAAACTGATTAAAAATAAGTTATATGTAATGCATCTCCTTAGGAGAGATTGGCATCTCTTGTGACAGAAAAAGCATGACTGACGTACAGTACTTGTATTTTATAAAAAGGGAATTTACTAAGTTTCTGTAAATTTGAATTAAGAAAGGTAAGGTTTACGTAATCGTCGCCGGGCAGGTGCTGTCAAGAACGAAACAATTGTTTATTAAGTCACGAAATGCAAGAGAATAATTTCTAGCATAGCTAGTGTCCCTCGCTTTCAAGAGGTGAAATTGTCCTGGATAAAAGTTCATTTACGATCTTCTTTTCAAAAAACGGTAAGTATGATTGTTCTTACTTTGATGCTCAAATGTCTCCGTCAAATGTCTAGGTATGTCCGTAATGCTAATTAAGACATATTAACTTCCCGTTTTTTTTCAAGTGAAAAAAGACAATTTGCTGAAAAAGTTTTCTGTTGTAGAAGGTGGTCTTAATCTTTCAAATAGGCAAAAAACCGTTTAGGTAGCAACCTTTGGGGCTTAAAATTACTCATCTGATGTGCCCCAAGTATAAACGAAAAACAGAAGGAGGTCGTACTCTCACTATTAGGACTATAAAGGACTGGAATTGCATGAGTTATAATATAAGAAATAATGGCTCGCTAGCAAGTTTTAAGCACAATGTTTTTAAATCCTTTCTAGCTGAACAAAAGGCTGCGATGCGCCTTAGACTGTAATTTGTATATATGTATTATATTGTTTTTTATTTTCTTTGTCATAATGTCTTCTATGAACTATTTATTATATTTTATCCTTTTTAAATATGAAGATTTAGAAATGCAAAGACTAGCAAAAACTAACGATAAAAACCAACGTTTCGGTGTCATCATGACGCCATTGTCAAGGAGAAATAAAAAATAAAGTTTGTGGCAAGGTGTAACACTAAATTAGCATAAATATGTTACACTTTAATTAGCTCGTAACATATTTATGCTAATTTAGTGTTACACCTTGCCACAAACTTTATTTTTTATTTCTCCTTGACAATGGCGTCATGATGACACCGAAACGTTGGTTTTTATCGTTAGTTTTTGCTAGTCTTTGCATTTTTAAATATGGTATATTTTATAGTTATTAGCTGTAGCATCTATATTTGTAATTGTTTTGAGGGCCACAGAGTCATCAGTGTCTTAGGGCTACTGTTAAGTGCTTTTACCCTCTCTAAATAAAGCCCATTATTATTATTATTATCATTATTATTATTACTCAGTTAATATACTTAACGTTTTGTTTCCCTTTTTATTATTATTTTTTTTTTATTTTTAAGGCAAATATACACTATGATGGAGCAGTCTCAGCGATTTTGCAGAACCGAAGAAGCTGCGAATTACTGAGAAATTAGATTCTCTAAAATAAAAACAAAACCCAGCCATTCAATGAGATAAAAAGTGACAGGTATCTTTAGAAAACAGACACTTTTCATCCGAATTTCAAAGAAGAAACACTGCTATTAGTTTATTTGGATCTTGGTACAAATTAAGGTTTGGATGCTGCGCGAGCAGCGTAGCCCCATACTCAGAAAATGGTAGTAAAAACAGACACCCATCAAACCGATAACATTTGGTGGAACCACCAAACTTTGGTAGGTTATGACAGTGCGTCCGTACATACAAGGCGCTATTTTTAGCATGACCGGCCGACTGCATTGTGGGCTCGCAACTAGTTAGGGGAATGGAGAAGGTAATGCGCAGGCGCGATTGTATGCGTAATACGGAAAATCCCATTCATGTGTGCTAGGAAACTCTAATGCAAAATGATGTGTTGCATGTCGATCTTCGGTTCAGAACACCGCAAGCACACACTTAGGCATTACACGAAGCCGATAGTACTTAATCGAGCTGATTTGTCTTCATTTTGACAATGTAGAGTCTATGATAGGTTCTTGGCTCAGCGTGCGGTCGTAAAGATATGAAATAAGCGAGAGGTTTGGGAATTACAAAAGATGTGTTTTACTCGCTCAACGCCTAGGCGAGAGTAGCTATAGGCTCCCGACGAATAAGAGAATTACAGACCTATTTCCCTACTTTGTACCTTATCCAAAGTTCTCCAAAGATGTATTTTCAATAGATTGATCACCCATCTTAGCAGTTCCTTATCGACTCGGCAACATGGATTTCTGAGTTGTCGCTCGACAGTCACCCAGATACTTTGCTTTCTTCATAAAATCGGACAGGCCCTGGATAACTCTCTCCAATCTGATGTTGTTTACTTGGACCTGTTTAAAGCATTTGACACTGTCTCTCACTCCCTTCTATTACAAAAACTTGCAGCTTCTGCCATTGATGGCTCTCTGTTCCAATGGTTCGCAGATTATCTTACAAATAGGTCCCAGAAAGTGTTAATCATAGGCGCAACATCTTCATCCTTACCTGTGCTCTCAGGAGTACCCCAGGGAAGTATTCTGGGGCCACTGCTCTTCCTATGGCATATTAATGATTTACCAGATGTGTTATCTAGCTCTACTATGGCTTACCTTTTCGCAGATGATACCAAGCTTGCTCGCACTATCCACACCGAGTCTGATATAACTAATTTTCAACAGGATATTGATAAAGTGCTTGAATGGTTTACTAACTGGCGCATGAAGTTTAATCTCAAGAAGTGCGAAGCCATACGTGTAACTCGAAAGAAATCTCCACTTCAAGGCTCCTATCATATTGGAAATCATATCATTTCTCAGACCGATACCCAAAAAGATCTTGGTGTTATTCTTAATACCGATCTAAAATGGAGTTCCCACTTTTATTCCATATCATCCAAAGCTAACAAATTGCTGGGTTTTCTCTACAGAACATCTGACCCTAGTTTTGGACCTACAGTCAAGCGTTCCTTGTACCTGAGCGTGGTGCGATCTCATCTGGGTTATGCAAGTGAGGTGTGGAGTCCCTTACATATTGGTGGTCTTCGAACAATCGAAGCAGTTCAACGTAGAGCAACAAAGTATATTTTAGCTCTTATTCCCTACAAAGAAAGGCTTATTTAACTGAACCTATTGCCAGAGTCGTACTGGTATGAAATCAGAGATTTATTTATTTTTCTTTAAGGCCATTAATGGCATCTATAACATCGATATCACAGAGTTTATTCAGCCCAAAGTAATAGTTAGATCTACTCGATCGTAATAGTTGTTCCTCAGTAGATTATCAGCCTTTGGAATGTAGAACGTCTCTCTTTCAACGTAGCTATTTCAACAGAACTGTTAAGTTATGGAATTCTTTGCCTTTGTCATTAAGAACTTTATCTAGTGTTATTTCTTTCAACGGATCATTAATTAAACGTTACAAAAAAGCCCTTATCGAAACGTTCGATCAGGACAGCGTTTTTACTTGGAAGTCCTTGTGTCCTAAATGCTTTGCCACCAGGAATTTAATTGGTTTCCGCCAGTGTTGCTTCTAATTACTTATAAACTATTATACTTACGTATATTTTATATATTTCAGGAATTTGCATATTTTATATAGATATTTTTAAGACATTAAATTAGTCTTATATCACCAATTTCTTTTTTTTTTTTTTTTTTCGGAGGACTTTCACCTAGTTGGAGCTCGCTCTTTTGTGATTATTCCTCACTGAGCTTTTTGCATTTCGCTTTTCGTTTTGCTATTGAGCTTATTTTTTAACTCAGTGGAAGTTTAACAAATAAATAAAGAGGTCGAATGAAATAAATTGTGAATAGAGTGTAAGTAGGGTTGCACTATCCATCCCTTTGTCTCTGATACCGATATTTTTAATATTTTAATATTTTTAATAGAATATTTTGTTCACTTCACTGTTCGAATGTAACTTTAACTGTAATCAAAGGATAATCGTTGATCACACACGGAAATCGCTACAAGAAGAAGTCAATCACCTGCTGTATAGATGAAAGCTTGCTTGATAACTTTAACTGTAATCAAAGGATAATCGTTGATCACACACGGAAATTGCTGCAAGAAGAAGTCAATCACCTGCTGTATAGGTGAAAGCTTGCTTGATACAGAAATGCCTTTCTTGTCTTTTTATTAGCAAGACTTTGGAATAAATGAAATTGGATCCAATGCACATAGAATAACTTTGGCTTGCTATTATTCAGGACTATTGCCAGCGGCGTTTTCTTTCTAACTTGTCATGTACACACAAACCGCTTGTTCTGTCACATGTTACGTCAATTTTGTCCGGGACTTTCTTGAAGGTCATCTGTACCGATTATCATACATTAGGGAATCCTCTGTCTGTAACAGACAATCTCCTATATTTCATCTGCCTTTTCTCTTATAAAGATCTCCGATAAGATTAAAAAATTGTCAACCTTATTCGCCCTGAGTGATAGAAATTTTCCTATCTCCTGGAGAATCTATGCACCATCAGAAATGTGTGATGTTGTCCTCATTTCACAATACGATAGAAAAGATCCCTCAATTCAGAACAAAATTTTCTGAATGGGTTCATCATTGATCAATGTTTAACCTATTTTTTTCATTTCGAAATCTTTAAAAGTATTATCAGCTTCGGGAAACTGAACTTCCGATCAGATACAGAGTTCAAGATAATTTACTCATCAGCCTGGAAATAATTGAAAAAAAATTATGGGCTTTTTGCATAAGTTATACACTGACAGAGATGCCAAGTGCAATTGATCGAAAACAATGATTTGGTGTTGTTACTGACATGTCCTTTCTGAAGTAATTCTGCAGTTTGATGAGCGGCCATTTCCCTTTTTCTCACAGATAATCTGTTTATTGCAGTAAGGAATGTTTCCTTCAAAGGACTTCCTCCTGGTGATGATCACCTAAAACTTTCTTCCTTTGTAGCACATAAATAAGTCATCTCCTTTCACACCGCAAAAAAAATGAGAGACTTCTAAATTATTACTTAACAAAGGTGTTTGTTTAGCCTGTTTGTTTAATCTCCAGGTATCTCAGGCTGAATCAGAATGAAGGACATATATATATAGACGTATGTGCCATTGCTATCACAGAAAATTTTTTAGCAACGTTCCCTTATTCAATAAGTGATGCTTATTTCTGTCACAAGAGATACTAATTTTTCTGATAGCAAAACAAATTCGAGACTAAACTTCGACCAATACAACTCGTTTGGCAATATGACATCAATAAAAAGCCTTTTTCTTTAGGTCAGGAAAAAAGCCTTGAAATTAAAAAAACTCCCTTCAACTACTCTTTGAACTTTTCTCCAATACTTTTCTATTACTAAAAGAAGATTAAACATGAAAGTAAAATGCATGCATATCTTTCTTCAATTATGCCTTGCCGTATACATGATCATTGGTAGCTAGCTAGCACGAACAACACCCTTGAAAAAATAGGGTTAGTGTTCCATTGCCTTTCTTTCAGTTGTTTCCGTTAAAAGAAAGCTATTTAGTGCACACAACAAGCCATTTTGTTCTAATGATTACTCGATTAAGAGTGAGAGCCGCACAGGGCTTTGCTTTACAGAAATTAAGAGTATTGTTCGATGATTGACATTAATAAACATAAAATGCATACTATAAAGGGGAAAATATTCACAACACAAAAAGAAATTCATTAACAGATAAAATAGTTCCTCGAACAACAATGTTATTTGAACTTCTTACTTCGTCCTATCTAATAACATTGACGGGCGTTTTCATAAAATAATTGTGTAAACACTTTCAGGTTTAAAAGAAGTCGAGGATAACCTAACTCCATGGACAACAAAGCGCTTGTCTTATTGTCTGCTTCACTGCTTGTCTTACTTCGCTTATCTTCCAGCAGTAAAGGAAAGGGTTTAAAGTCGAGTTAAAGTAAATTAAGACACCTGCTGCTCCCCTTAATACCACTAAGTGTGATGAATATGTTTTACTGTCAGCGATTACAACTGCCACTATAAAGGATGGTGCATAGCAAACTACCAATGCTAACTGCACCCACAGTGCACTATACACTGCCCTTTTGTATCGCGCCATGTTCAGTGAATTTGATTGGCTCGGCTGTTGTTGGACACGATCTTGTACTTGACCCTGATGATTACTGAGACCCCGAAAAATTTTTATATACGAGGCGACTGAAATAACAAGGCAAGATGGTATAACTATATGGCCATACCAATTGACTATACGGTAATCTAATGTGTAGGATAAGGCATTGACAGTAGATACAATCCAAAAGGCAGCTATGATGATGTATGTGCGCTTCAAAGTTACAATTTGTTTGTATCTTTGCCCCAACAGCAGGGCGAGAAGTCTGTCCACGCTTATGGCGGTCATTGTCATCAAAGACACTCCACATAATGTATAGCCTGTAAGAAATTTGGCGTCATATGCGTATCGACAAAGAATCCATTGTTCGCGAGCCACGGACATCCAATAGGTAGCTTGGAGAGGCTGGGCAACAAGACCAACCAACAGATCAGTTGTTGCCAGACAACGATACAAGAGTTTGGACGGCGGATGAAGGGTAGACTCTTTGTGGAGGGCAACGAGGATAAGAGAATTTCCAAGAAATGTTGTGATGGAGAGGAGAATGTAGATTTTTAGGAGAGAAATTTTAAATTCTTGTTGAAGCCCACCAACCAAAGAGGGGGAACAATACAGTTTTTGAAATGTCTTGGTCTCTGTTCCACCTCCAGTGAAATTTGTTGTCGACATGATTCTGTATTCGTTTCCTTTTTCTTGAACTGAGGTTATCTGTGATTGTAGCGAAAACGAATATTTCATCAAAACAGCAACACAACAACAATCACTATAAACTTACTCATTTCCTGCATAATAATAAGATAAAGATTTTCTCATCACTTTTTACTCGTTTAAGAAACGTCACAGACAAATTTGTCTGTTGTGTCAAAAAGCTTATTTTCGTGGCTTTAACTTGTCTGGTATATCACGTATGAAAATGGAATAAGAGGCAAATTTATATAAACACCTGGAACATTGTTATTGTTTTCTATGTGCGACAAACTATCCCTTATTACTTAGCCCACGGCGAGGCGCTCATTATCAACGCTTCAGTACGACGTACCGCAATGCTGATAACGAGAACCAGCTCGTAAGCTGACTTAGTTTTATTGACAGGTTAGGGTGTCAATCAAATGTTCATACAACAATAATGATAATAATAATAAAGAATTTATCTAAAGAGGGTTAACACTTGATAACCAAAGGCTAATAACTTTGCGGCCCTCGGAAAATAAATTTACTAACTATGAATACATGTCATTTGCGTAAAGTTGAAGCTTGAATCGTTATCAGCCTAAGCAAGCTAAAAATAAAGAAACTAAAACAGCCGGTTATGGTCAATTTTATTTCATACGCATTCTTAAAGTTTGTTTAACATACACAAGCAACGGAACCTTTTTACATATCTAAAAGCATTACGGAAATTTTTCTGATAAGAAACAAATCCGAGACTAAACGTCGACCAATGCAACTCGTTTGGCAATATGGCATCAATGGTAAGCCTCTTTCTTTAAGTTAGGAAAAAAACGTTGAAATTAAAAAAACTCTGTCTAACTACTCTTTGAAGTTTTATCGAATACTTTTCTATTGCTAAAAGAAGATCATACATGAAAGTAAAATGTATGCATATCTTTCTTCAATTGTGCCTTGCCGTATTCATGATCATTGGTAGCTAGCTAGCACGAACAATACTCTTGAAAAGAGCCTTTCTTTCAGTTGTTTCCGTTAAAAGAAAGCTATGTAGTGGACACAACAAGCCATTTTGTTTTAATAATTACTCGATTAGAAGTGACAGCCCCACAGGGCTTTGCGCTACAGAAATCAGTAGTATTGTTCGATGATTGACATTAATAAACATAAAAAGCATAAGATGCACGATATTCGCAGTAGATAGCGCTATTTAAGCAATAGCGAAAATCAGACCTGAAAAAAATCAGGCCTGTACGGGATTCGAACCACTGACCTCTGCGATACTAGTGCAGCGCTCTACCAATTGAGCTAACAAGCCAACTGGTAGCAGGCCGTTAAGTTGATTCGTAATAAACCCGTGAAAGTGATAAATGAGATACAATGAAATATATGAAGTTCATATATTTTGTACTGCGGTATTAGATACATATGATGCACGATCCTCGCAGTAGATAGCGCTATGCTTGTTAGCTCAATTGGTAGAGCGCTGCACTAGTATCGCAGAGGTCAGTGGTTCGAATCCCGTACAGGCCTGATTTTTTTCAGGTCTGATTTTCGCTATTGCTTAAATAGCGCTATCTACTGCGAGGATCGTCCATCATATGTATCTAATACCGCAGTACAAAATATATGAACTTCATATATTTCATTGTATCTCATAAATAGCATAAATTGATGGGGGAAGTATTCACAACACAAAAAAAACATAAATTAACAAATGAAATATTCCCAACAGACTATGTACAAACCTCGAACAACAATATTATTTGAGCTTCTTATCTCTTACTATCTAATAAAATTTATAATAGAGTTCGGATATAACACGCGCTGTCATTGGTTGAAAGGGCGCGCTCTTTCAGAATAAAGAAAATGGAGTCGAAGCTGTCACTCCATCTGCCAATTTTTAACATTGCGGACCAAATCTCGAATTTTTTTCTCGGGTTTTTATTCGACTCAGATGTCCTTTACGACCTATATAGAAGACGAAAGCTATTAGCGTCGATCGATTTAGAGGATGCTGTCAATGATAGTGCCACCTACCCGTTAACTGAACTCAGTGAGGTTTCCGATGAAGTTAGTCATGAAAACAATGAGAGCTGAAGGGAAGACTCTTTTTGAAGGGGAACAAGGATAAGAGAATTGTCAAGAAACGCTGTGATGGATAGGAGAGTGTTAACTGCTGCTGATTCTTGTTGAGGCCCACCCTCCAAAGAGTGGGAGCTTAGCAGTTCTCCACACGTTTTCGCCTGTGCTCCACCTCTAGTGAATTTGTTGTCGATATTGTTCCGTATTTAACCTACATGTGGATGATGGCGATAATTTTGAAGCTAGAAGGTTCGTGGATATTCTGGAGTCCTACAATCTCAGGCAACATGTCACCGAAGCCACTCATATTAGCAGTCATATTCTTGATCTTGCGATTACCAAATCCAAATGACGCATTTTATACTGATAGTTTAATTTTTGACCCCGTGATCTCAGATCATTCTGCTGTAAAAATTAAACTGCTGCTACAGAAACCTCAGTCCAGGAAGGAAACTAGGAACTATCGAAAACTACGTTCAATTGACTATGATGCCCTCTGTGATGACATTAATAATTCCGCTTTAATTAAAGAACCATCTTATCACTTAGACATCTTGGTGTATCAATATGATAATGTGCTGCGCTTGTTGTTAGACCGACATGCACCTATCAAGCAACGTGTGGTTATAGTTCGTCCATCAGCACCCTGGTATTCAACTGAGATTGCTCAAAATAAGCGCATTAGAAGAAAACTAGAAAGAAAGTGGCGTTCTACCCTACTTCCAAGTGATCGCGAACTACACGTTCACTAATGCAGTGTTGTTAACAATTTAATAGACTCAGCGAAATCATCTTATTACACCACCGTTATCAGTGATTTCTCAGGTGATCAGAGGATGTTATTTAAAACTGTTAACAAATTACTTCAGAAACAGAAAGTACAACACTATCCTTCCTGTTTTCCTGATTCCATCAGCCTCGCGGATGCATTCAACAATTTTTTCATCAGTAAAATTGACAAGATACACAATGCGTTTATAGAGAGTTCCTGAGAATGACCTCAGTTCATCTCATACTATTGACAGACCTCTGTGAGATGTGCAGATTCACAACTTTTAGTAAGTTACTTTGGATATGGTAAAGAAATTAGCTGCGAAGACATTAACAAAATCATGTGACTTCGATCCACTTCCAGCATCTGTTCTAAAAACATGCTTTCCCATCATCCTACCTGCACTAACCTCGCCTATTATAAACTTTTCCCTCAAGAATGGTGTGATGCCATGTGCTTTGAAAGTTGCTCACGGTATTAAAATCGCTTCTCAAGAAACAGGATGCTGATTTTTGAGCAATTAAAAATTTTCCGCCCAATCTCAAATCTAACATTTGTGTCCAAGCTAATAGAGAAGGCTGTTGCTTTGCAATTGAATGACCATATACCGAGGCAACATCTTGACGTGACATTTCAGTCCGCATATAAAGCCATTTCATAGTACTGAAACGGCCCTCGTTAGAGTTCAAAATGATATTCTCACCGCTATTGATAACAATAACACTGCTATTCTACTTTTACTTGACCTATCTGCTGCCTTTGATACTGTAGATCATTCCATCTTATTATGAAGGTTATCTCGTCGTTTTGGGATCAAAGGAACAGTGCTCGCCTCGCTAAGATCTCATTTAACATCACGAAAACAGTTTGTTAATGTGAATAAAGGCAAATCCTCTTAACGTCTCTTGGAACGCGGCGTCCCACAGGAATCAGTCCTTGGCCCTCTTTTATACCTACTATATACCTCTCCTCTTGCTGACCTTATTAAGCGTTACAACTTAGAGTATCATTTCTACGCTGACAACACTCAGCTCTATGTGGCATTTAAAACTGACTGTCTTGATAAAATGGTAGATTGTAAAACTACTATCGAGCAATGTGTCCGTGATATAGATAACTGGATGGTTATCAACAAGCTTAAACTAAATCAAAACAAAACTGAAGTTGTTTTCATCAGCTCAAGGTATCGTCCCAGACCTCCTTTAGACTCTCTTCAAATTGGCAACGTGACAGTTGTACCATCATCCTCAGCTCGTAATCTCGGCGCCGTCTTTGATAAATGTTTTAACTTTAAGGACCACATAAAATCAATTTGCAAGTCTTCTCATTATCACATAAGAAATCGCCAAAATCAGAAAGTACATTGAGTAGGAGAGTTCCAAAATTGTTGTTCATGCCTTTGTTACTGCAGCGAAATTGGAATAGCTGCAATTCTCTGCTTTATGGTCTTCCACAACATCTAATTTCAAGATTGCAATCCATTCAAAACACAGCAGCTCGAGTTGTTACACGTACTAGGAAATTTGATCATATAACCCCCCTCCTCAAACAGCTTCACTGGCTACCTGTCCGTTACCGTATATCTTTTAAAATTCTCCCACTGGTCTACAAAGCTCTCAACGGAATAGCGCCTTCCTACATCAGTGAATTACTAAAGCACCACACCTCTGAACGGAAATAAGATCGTCCTCTCAACACCTTCTGGCGACCCCGAAAGCTAGACTGAAAACATATGGAGAGAGAGCGTTTGCTGCGGCGGCACCGAGACTATGGAACTCGATCCCACTTGAACTAAGATCCAGTAGTTCGATAGACATTTTTAAACGACATTTAAAAACATCTTTTTAAACAAGCTTTTTGACCCTTTTAATTTTTAGATGATTTTTAACTTATTGATGTAAAGCGCCATGGACAAATAGTGGAGTGTGCGCTTTATAAATACTTTATTATTATTATTATATTATTATTATTATTATTATTATTATCCGACAGTTGTAAAAACTTATGTTTGCCATAAGATCATACACAGACTGGGGCGATAAACGTGGCTCAGGCTGCGCGTAGGAATAGAATCTTCCTAAACTTTGAAAACGTAAATAAATAAATCAATAAAAATTAAATGATAAAATACATATATATATATATCTAATAATCTGATAAATACAAGAAACTTAGTTGCGAAAAGTCTCTAAAAGTTATATAAGTGAGCTCCTTAGCTATCTGGTGATAATTTTAAAAGTTCTTGAAATGTTCAAAGTTTTCGAAAGGACAGCTTTCTGCATTTTTCTTAGGATCACCTCTCCCCGGCCTCCGAATAGCTCTATCATAGACACGTCCACATTTCTCGACTATCCACCCAGGGCATCAATGATGATATCATGTTGTTTGATGGTGTATCCTGGATACTGCTGAGCCATCTCCCACCTCAAAGGACCATACTTTGCAGTCTTCTCCTCGGTCTTCGTCAGCCGGTTGTCTATCCACGGGCACGACATCTCCACAGCTATCACCTCTTTCTTCTTGACGTCAATGAAACGCGCATCTACTCTGTTCTGCTTCACAAAACTGCGCTCCGCATACACTGGAATATCCCAGAAGGCCTTGGCCTCCTGGGACTCATAGACTGGTTTAGGATCTACGGACGAGTACCAGGGGGGGACCGCATCTATCAGTTCCAAATCCCTCAGCTTCTCGAAAAACAAGACCTTGAGGGGCGCATCGTGTCTCGACAAGTACTTTTTTTGCGCGAGAGCCGGGCAGCCGGGCAAGACACGGGGAAGGCTCTCGTGTGCTTTGTTACACATCCTACACATAATATCATTGACCTGTGTTGTTCTCACTTTCATCGCTGTATACAGCTTTGTTGGTGTAAGCTGCTCGTATGACTCTACAATCCGCGCAATAGTGTGCGAGGGTACCTCCGTCCAGCTCCTCAGCCAATCCCAACACCCCCTTTGATTCAGGTTGTCGTCTTCCCACCTGGCCGAGAGGAACTTTTCTTGCCACCTCTCTTCTTGGATCTTTTGTTGGCGTTATTATTATTATTATTCGTTTCCTTCTTCTTGTACAGAGGTTGTATGTTCTTGGAACAAGAAATATTTCGTCGAAAACAGCGCATGCCGAGCGACGATAACTAAATTTTCTTTAAATAAACACATAAAGACTTCCTCACCAACGTTTACTCATTTAAAGTGTGTCAAAAAACTGTTGGGTGCCTTAGAGATGAAGAAGCAATAATAGGAAAAAATGGAGACAGCTGAAATATCAGTATTTTAACAGTGCGATAAACAATCGCTCGGATACAAAACTATTTTAATATATTCGAATTAATTTACATCTAAATGATATGATAAATTTGGAGATTGTTACGAATTCAATTTTTTCTTAGACCAAGTTATTTAACTTCGCAATTCCAATTTGTTGAGGCGGCTAATGATTCAAGTCTTAACTTCACACAAATAAGATGAAAACTTGATTAGCACCCACATTGATGAAAGTTCATTCAGGTGAAGTGACCAAAATATGAATGAATTCGCCGGCATCGAGAGTGAAACGTACATACATCTTTGATACTATCATTATTTCCAAATTATTGTCAACTATATCTTCTCAGGTAGAAAATTCACCTTTAAGTGAGTGGAGAAGATGGAGTGTTACGTTTAATTTGGGACAATATTCATATGAACTGACTCCATTAGGAGCGCATCGGCAAATCTCCCTTTACACCAAAAAAAAAAGGGAGATTTTATTACTTAACAAAGGTGTTTTCTAAACCTGTTTGCTTGATCTCTAGGTATCTTAGGCTGAATCAGAATGACGGACACAGTCATTGCTATCATTATTTCAGTACTGGATATAGAAACTCTTTCTTCTCAGTACGCGAACTGTCTAAGAAGGGTAGATGGTATATAAATTGCATAAACTATGTTTCTTTGCCACGGAAAATGTTATTGTGGTTTTTTTCTTCCCATTGAACAAATTCACTCAAGAAAGTTTAGGCAAATGATCTGGTATCAAAACAAAACCATTGATACTTAAAATTTTCTGAAAGGATATTTTGAATAAAATTTTTACAGAAGACAACAGTATTTCTTTAAGACAAAAAAGGGTCGTTTCCTGTAGGTTAATTTTAACTGTTTGTGACAAGAGATTATTTTGTTTCCACAGCACCTGCCCAGCCACGACCAATTCACCTTCTTAATAACATCTACCTTAAAAATCTTCCTCAATAGAGGTCCCTTTCCTTATAGAGCCCTTATACGAACTGCTTGCTCTGTCAAAAGACCTGTCTATTTTTCTTCTGAGATGTACGTGATGTAATCCTGCTTTTGTCATCACCCTTGTCACTGGCGTTTACTCCTTAAAATGCAGCCGCGAAATCCTTTTAAACAAGAAACTGCCACTTCTTTTAACTTTCATTGATGTTCCTTGTATTTAGTATACATTATCTAATCAA
The DNA here is from genome assembly GCF_964205215.1 of Stylophora pistillata. Classification (NCBI taxonomy): domain Eukaryota; kingdom Metazoa; phylum Cnidaria; class Anthozoa; order Scleractinia; family Pocilloporidae; genus Stylophora; species Stylophora pistillata. The sequence continues at coordinate 27,539,725 of NC_142529.1, forward strand.
AAGAGACAATTTGTGAGTTAAAAGCAGTTTGTGACGTTTTAATTAGCTTCATCATTTTAAAACCCCAGAAAAAATAAGCCCGTCATTTTTCAAGTAAAACTGAACAAATTCAAATTTATTACTGCTTCATTCGTTTTGACCGGCTCGTATCGCAATATGACATTAACGTCAATTGCTTTATTTTAGAAGGAAGAAGGAATCAAAGTTGTGTTACCGTCAAGAAACAGATTCATCAATCAGATCTCCTTTACTACAACTTTAAGAGCAACGTTAACAAGAAAGTTAAACAAGACGGCAAAATCCACTGGGTAAAAGTCTGGTTAGCTTTCCTTTACCATGCATAAATGCGTATCTTCATTTCATTAATGTACTGTTGTATTTATGGCGAGTGTCGTTGCTTGAAAAACATTCTTAAGATGTAGTTCTAGTGTTTTCGTTCGCTTTCTTTCATGATAAGCTTAAGAAATAAAATATACCAATAACTGCCTGAGTATCTTATAATATCATAAAATAATATAATATGAAAAGCTTTGTGTGGGAAGCGATTGAGAAAACTACTGATGTAAGAGAGAGGACAGACAACGGATGCAACCCAAAACAGAACTACAATAGCTTATATGCGCTTCAAAGTTACTCTTCGTTTGCATCTCAACCCCAACAACAGGGCGATAATTCTGTCCACGCTTATGACCGTCAAAGTAAACAAAGACACTCCGCATAACACATAGCTTGTTATGTATATATGTGAATCATGTGTGAATCGGAAAATGATGCGGTTCTCAAGAGTGCAGAAAATCAAAAAAGGTAGAGAGGCGGGTCGACAAGACCAACCAAGAGATCAGTTGTTGCTAGGCAAGATTCCTTGTGCAGGGCAACAAGGATAAGAGAATTGTCGAGAAATGCTGTGGGCAGGAGAATGAGCACCACTAAGAAAGGGGGATAAACTCAAGTCACCCTCACCTTCTGTTATATTACTGGTCACCAAAATTCATCATTTTATCAGCAAGGCACTGGTACATTAAGAAAAAGTTATGGGATCCACAACTCCAGGTATCCTTTGCACAGCGAATTTGTTCAAGCTATCTTTCCTCCCAATGTGCTAACAAAATCTGTTGACGGCGGATAACAGGAAGATGCTTGTGAACGGCACCTAGGATAAGAGAATTGCTAAGAAAAGCTGTGAAGGAGAGGCGAATGTTGACAGCAGACAAAAAAATTGATTACTGTTGTAATCCACCTATCAACGAAGGGGAACCGTGATGACTGGTCATAAAATCTTAGCTGCGTTCCACCTTGTGTCGGTTTTTGGTTACGTTCATCTGACAATCCAGCCTAAAAAACAGCCGTCTCCAAGTTTTCGGCTTTAATTGCAGCAAGGAATGTATTGTCTTACCTGAGCCTGCTGCACCATAAGTACTTCTCGCTCCGGAAATTTCCTCTAGGATGTTATTGTTTTATAAAAAACGGTAGCGGTAGTTTTGTATTTTAACAATGGCATGCACCACATATTGTGAACCGGTTCTAGGAATTTTCGTATTCACGTGCAAAAAGTGAAAAAAAAAAAAAAGTTATCAGCAAACCTCGAGCAACGATGACATATTCAACGAGCGTTCTCAAATAATAATCGTTGCTCAGCTTTGAAGTATCAATTCGAGTATAACTAAGAGAGGATCTAATTCCATGGACAGCAAAGCGCTTGTCTGATTGTCTGCTTTATTGCCTCTCTTACTTCACTAATCCTCCAGCAGTAAAGAAACGGGTTTCATGTTGTGTTCAAGAACATGAGGACAACTGCTTCGTCCCGAGCGACGATTATGTATGATTATATTTTACTTTGAGCGACCACAACTGCCACTATAAAGAATGGTGCATAGCAAACAATTAACGCCAACTGCAGCCACTGTGCACTGTACACAGCCTTTTTGCATGGTGCCATGTTCGATACATGGCAAGAGCCCTTATACGAACTGCTTACTCTGTCAAAAGACATGTCTGTTTTTCTTCTAAGATGTGTGATGGAACCCTGCTTTGGTCATTAGCCTTTTCACCAACGTTTACTCTTTAAACATGCAGCCGCGAAAACCTTTTAAATGGGAAACATGCCAATTCTTTTTTAGCGTTCAATGATCTTTCTTGTATTTACATTATCAAATAAAAGGAAACGATTTGTAAGTTAAAAGCAATATTGTGACGTTTTAATTAGCTTCAGCCTTTTAAAGGCCCCAGAATAAAGGCCGGTCATTTTTCCATTTAAGCTGAACAAATTTAAATTTAGTACTGTCTCATTAGTTTTGACCGGCTGGTATTGCACTATGACGTTCACGTCATGTGCTCTATTGTTTTACCGTCAAGAAAAAAATTCATCAATCAGATCTCCTTCACCACAACTTTAAGTGGTTAGACAAGACGGCAAAGTCCAACGAAAAGGCTCATTAGCTTTTCATTACCATGCATGAATTCATATCATCGTTTCTTTTATGCACTGTTGTGTTTATGGTGAGTGCCATCGCTTGAAAAACATTAAGACGTGGTTCTAGTGTTTTCGTTCGCTTTTTTTAAAAAATACGAATAAAAACTTGCTCAATGAATAACTTGTGCCTCATATAGTATCATAAAATAATATAATTTGAAAAGCTCTGTGTAGGAAGCGACTGAGACAACTGCTGATGTAAGAGAGAGCACAGACAAGGGATGCAACCCAAAACGGAGCTACAATATCACATATGCGCTTTAAAGTCACTAGATTCGTTTGTATCTCAACCCCAACAACAGGGCGATAATTCTTTCCACGCTTGTGGCCGTTAAAGTAAATAAAGACACTTTGCATAACACATAGCCTGCTATGCCTGTATGTGAATCATGTGTGAATCGGAAAAGAATCCAGCTTTCAAGAGTGCAGGAAATTAAAAAGGTAGAGCGGCTAGTTAAGTACCCTGGTCCCAGAGGTTCTCCTCTCTCTAAAAAAAATAGGATAAATCTCTTCTCCCTAAAAAAATCGGCGCCAAGCACCGACAACGAGCTGCGAAACAGCAAGCAGTCGAGAGAACCTCTGGTGGAGATCGTTGAGAACCTCACTTTGGTGCATTCAGCTGATGATCGTGGCGATCTGATTGGCTGTTTTTTTTCGATACCAGTGATTGGCCAGTGAAAAAATATGTGGGGGAGGGTGTAGTATTCCGATATCGTACCGAGGGACCGGACAGTTGGTAGCTTTTGCATTGCCAATATTATACACGGGAGTGTGGCAAGTATCACACCACAAGATCGCATTGCTCCACGAGACTTGTAAACATGCTTTAAAAGAAGACAAATTTCAGTATATTTATCATCAGAACATGGTGTTATCGGAACGTTATTTTGACACAATAGGTCATTTGAATCTGGAGAATCGTTTTCCAGAGATAGATCAACTCGCAAATGAACAAAACGACGCTTTGTTTGCTTTGCTTAATCGTGAAGATGTGTTCGCCATCTTGCCAACTGGTTACGGCAAGTCCATCATTTTCAACTTAGAGACAAGAGAACCTCTGGGACTAGGGTAAAACCTGTTACAAGAGTGTCGACAATGTAACAGAAATCATCGAGTTTACTTCGAATGTTCTCACCTCTGCTCGTGCACAACTACGTTTTCGATCCCTCGAATCGCAGAAATAATCAACATCCAAAGCTGAAAAAGGATCTTCTATGTCATTGTTATTTTGCACACAAAGTTTTCTTTTGCTCTTTGGAGCTGCAGGAAAGGTACATGCTTTTTTCCTTGCATTCTTTATGCCATGATTATCAACCGTGGAGTCTTTGGCGCACCTCTTCTCGCGCTGTATGTCAGTGCTTTCCCATACAGATTCCTTATAGTGTAGTCGAAGTCTTTCAAGTTCTTGTAGTTGTTCTAGGAGTTTTTAATATTTCAAAACAGTTCTATAGCATCTCTGACATAAAACCTGAGATAAATCCTTCGTGTCTTGAACATCTGAAGCAACCACAGACCGAAAGATGTCGAGAAATTCTTTATTCTTGTCGGAGAAAATATTATACTGTGAACGGCCAGTGATCTTTATGTTTTCTCCACAGACTTTGCAAAAATCGTCTGATCGAGTGCTCAAGCGCTTGACAGGAGTGTAATTAGTTCTATTCATAAATACACCGTGGAAATGTAAAGGTGAAAGTTAATTTAAATTTCTTTGTCGATACACGGTGGAGACCTGTCGCACGTGTAGCAGTATTTTAACAGATAGTAATTTCAAAACATTGGCGCTCCCATCCCCTCTAGAGTAGTTTCATATGTAACGACACATTCACGAAAGCCCCCGAACCTAAGTTTTTTTGTTTGAAACTGACGTTTCCTATTGGCTGTTGAAAAGTGATAGATTTGATCAACTGTCAAAACAGCTGAATGCACCAAAGTGAGGTTCTCAACGGTCTCCACCAGAAGTTCTCTCTACTGCTCGCTGCTTCGCAGCTCGTTGTCGGCGCTTGGCGCCGATTTTTTCGGCGAGAAGAGTTTTATCCTATTTTATCAGAGAGAAGAAAACCTCTGGGACCAGGGTACTAGTTAATAAGACCAATCAACAACAGATCAGTTGTTGCCAGACAACGATACAAAACTTTGGACGGCAGTTGGGGGAAGATTCGTTGCGAAAGGGAACGCGGATAAAAGTATTTCCAAGAAATGCTGTGATTGAGAGGAGAATGTGTACCTAAGAAAGGGGATCAACACAACTCAACCTCACCGTTTTTTATATTACTGGTCACCATAATTTATCAGTTCATCATCAAGGCAGTGGTACATTAAGAAAAAGCTATTGTGATCCTCCAGGTATCCTTCGCTTTGCGAGTCTGTTCAAGCTATCTTCCCTCCTAACGTGCAAATAATAAAAGGAAGATTCCTTGTGAACGGCACATAGGATAAGAGAACTGCCAAGAAAAGCAAATTGATTACTGTTGTAATCCGCCAATTAGCGGAGGGGAACGTGACTGGTCACATGATCAATGCTACGTTTCACCTCGTGTCAGATTTTGGTCACGTTCATCTGATAATCCAGCCTAATAAAACAGCCGTATCCATTTTTTCGGCTTTAATTACAGCAAAATCTATGTTGTCTTACTTGAACTTGCAGCGTTATCAGTACTTGAAAGTACTTTTTCTTTGCAAAATATCCTGAAAAATCTCTAAATCTGATCAACTTATCTAACAGTTATCTGTTATCTGTTTGTCTCGTTCTAAGAGATGTCAAAATTTTTCCTCATTGGAGTTAGTCGGTACAAGGTGATTATCCAGGACAATTACAAGCCAAAGTTTGCCCTTTACTCCTTAGATTCAATTTGTTTTCTTGCAATGTCAATTTGATAAAAAAACAGGAAGATATTTTCTTATCAAGCCAGTTTTCTGGTATTCGACGGGTGATTAAATTTTCATTGATGCGATTCGCTTGTACGATTATGATTCTCCTCCAAGTATTTAAAAATACATTTGCTGAATACTGAGATGAACGAAATGCCTCATTAATCGAGATCGGAAATGAAAGGATGGTTGGTGAAAAACTATTTATACTCGATACAAAATTCATTTCATTCTACTTTTATCAACCGATTGTAAACATGGCGGACTGCTTGGTCGGCCCGGTTTGAGTTGTGCGAAAGCGAGGCCAATAAGGCCCCAGATTTTGTTTTGACACAGCAGGCCATTTTATTCTAATGATTACTTGATTAGAAGTAAGAGCCCCACAGGGCTTTGCGTTACACAAATCAATAGTATTGTTCGATGATTGATTTAAATCAACGTAAAAACAGCATAAACTAAGGAAAATATTCACAGAGAATCATGAAAAACATAAATTAACGAGTAAAATATTCACACCATACTATGGAAAAAACCTCAAAAACAATATCATTTAAACTACTTAATACTTCCTATCTAATAACATAATTGACCTGCGTTCTCATGTAATAATCGTGTCTTTATGACTCTCCTTTTTGAAAGTACTCATACAAATATAACTCGATGAGGATTTAAGTCCACGGACAGCAAAGTGCTTGTCTTATTCTCTGCTTTACTTCTTGTCTTATATTACTAATCTTCCAGCAGTAAAGAAACGGGTTTGAAGTTGAGTTAAAGTAAACTAAGATAGCTACTACTTCCCTCATTACCACTAAATGTGATGAATATGTTTTACAGTCAGCGACTGCAACTGACATCATAAAGTATGGTGCGTAACAAACTACTAAGGCTAACTGCACCCACAATACACTATACACTGCCTTTTTGTATCACGCCATGTTCAGTGCATTTGGTTGGCTCGGCTGTTACTGGACACGATCTTGTACTTGAGCCTGCTGACGACTGAAAAAAGCACCTAGGAGAGACTGGGTAATAAGACCAACCAACGGATCAGTTGTTGCAAGACAACGATACAAGAGTTTGGACGGCGGATTAAGAAAGGTTTCTTTGTGAAGGGAAACGAGGATATGAGAATTGCCAAGAAATGCTGTGATAGAGAGGAGAATGTAGACCTTCAGGAAAGAAATTTTAAATTCTTGTTGAAGCCTGCCAACCAGAGAGAGGGAACAATACAGTTCTTGTAATGTCTTGGTCTGTGTTCCACCTCCAGTGAAAAATGTCGTCAACATTATTCTGTATTCGTTTCCTTTTTCTTGAACTGAGGTTATCTGTGATTGCAACGAGAAATATTTCATCTAAACAACTACACAACTACGACGATCACTAAAACCTTACTTCCTACATAATAATCATATAAAAACTTCCTGATCATTGTCTACTCGTTTGAAAAACATCAGAGAAATTGTCGCTTTAACTTGTCAGGTACACCCCGCGTTACCAGCGACCTTTCGCACGATAAATAGGTCTAATTTGATCACGAAAATATTCAGTAAGACACTGCTGGCAGAATTGCAATGTCTCTTTAAAATCCTCAGCAGGTTACAGAAAGAAGCGTAAAACTAGAAAGTAATACATGAAAAAGAAACTGGTGAGAAAATCGAACGGTTTGCGAATCGGCTTGTCTCGATGAAATACATCAAAATCTTACGAAAGCACAATAAAGAGAATGAAATTAAGATATATATTACCTTTGTCCAGCCACGAGGGTAATGAACTGGTCTAAATCCGACAAATCTCAGAAAATTCTACACCACAAAGCTAAAACTGACAAGTCAACCTTGACTGCTCTGAAATCTGACGTTCTTATCAGGTTTTTGGGAAAACACGTGTTTCTTACGAATGCGCGCTGGGACGCTTGGGAAATTACCCAAGCATCACTTGAAACTTAGCGTTAGCTACACCCCGTATGAGACAGGAATATAAGGCAAATATGTAAAAACACCTGTAACATTATTATTGTTTTCTCTGTGCGACCTACAATCTCTTTTAACTTAGCCCACGGGCAGACACTCATTATTAACGCTCGATACGAGTTACTTCACTTGTGAATAAGTTTGAGGCCTTGAGCAACACGACTCGTGGGCAGAGGAGCGACGTGCCGCTGTGCTTATCACTGAGGACCTACTCGCAAGCTGACTTGGTTTCATTGATAGGGTGTCAATCAAATGTCCATATCATTTGTGTAAAGTTGAGGCTTGAATCATTATCAGCTTCAGCAATCAAAAAGATACAAAGAAGATTCAAGCTTAGGATCTTCAACTCATGTCAATGAGTCCAGGAAATTTGAATGCATATATCGATTACGAAACATTGTTCGCGAGCCACAGACATCCAAGCAGTAGCAGTGAGAGGCTGGGTAACAATACCAACCAACAGATTAGTTGTTTCCAGTCAACGATACAAGATAATTTGGATATATCAACAAAGTTTCGAGCGTTAGCCTTTCGTCAACTTTTGTAATCGTTACGGTGGCCAATTTACCAATTCAACTTTGTTGATATATCCAAATTATTGCGTTACCCTCACCAACGCAGCCCCAAACAGTTTTTTTAGAAACTATCAGCCTTCATTCAACGATACAAGAGTTTGGACGGTAGATGGAGGGTAGATTCTTTGTAAAGGGCAACGAGGATAAGAGAATTGCCAAGAAACGTTGTGATAAAGGGGAGAATGATAAGTGCTGAGTAGTGTACCACGTCTATAAAGTCCCCCACTCATGTAACCGTCACGAAATATCTCCAAACCCTAAATAAATGAAAAAACGGCGCGGTGAAAGCCTGGAACGGAGTGAGTCGAATAGCCGAGTAACCGAAATGAAGCCGAAGTATTGCCGAAGAATTGATTGAGCCGAAGTATAGCAGAATATTGATGAGCCGAATATTCATCTTCCATGTGCTTTTCCGTAATTTTAATATAGTCTTCCTCATCACTTGAAATTCTTCATAAATCGTTTAAATCCAGTGTGTCGCTTATGATTCCTAAAATTTCGTCCAACATCACACCGGAAAATTTGGGATTGTGCTCCACATAAGTGTTGATGGTGACTGCTCTGACTGCTGCTGCTGCTGCTAAATGACTGCAATTTACTCTGTGTCTCGTGGGATTTGTGCGTCATGAAATACCTCGTCCCTGTCCTCCTCTTCCTCCTCTTCATCCGAAGAAGAATAGACTGGAGAATCGTAACTTCTAGGTGGTGGCTGGTTTTTACAATGTCGAACGTATTTGTAAAAAGGCAAGAAGGACGAAATTGTACGCAGATCTGTATTTTCTTTCCTCCGGTAAATCAAAGGGTGAAGGCTTGAAAATGGAATTTGTGATTCTTGCATCTAACTTCCACAAGTCGTTAGGGGTAGCATGATCCGCCACGATGGTTAAGAAATCTTCTAACATACCCAACGCTTTGATCGGTGCCCCTTCTAATTTTTTCATCGCTGGTGATGGTTTTCTCGTTTCTCTTAACTGCTCAAGGTATTTTCAAAACGCCCGTACCACTTCTCTTTGAGCTTGAGTAAATTTTGGTGATGGAGGTTCACGCATCACTGGCATTTCATCAATCGATTCTAAATTAGACTCCAATCCTCTTGCATTTGCTGCAACGCGAGGATCGTACATCATGCCTACCAAGTTTACAGACGCAGTCCATGGACATAATCGCGCCGATCTCGTTTTTGTCTTATGCGACATGGTGTTCACGCTATCAACTCTTTTTTACAACTAATGTTTCGAGCTAAAAGTCTTTCCTATATGTCATACGTGAAGTCACTCTGACGTAAAGTTCATTATCCTCTACCACGTGTCTGGCGTTTTTTAGGCATCATTCAATTCTAAGTAAAGCAATCTTTTCTGTAATTTCTTGTATCCACTTTGGCAAAATTTTTTTTCTAAATTCACTGATTTCTACTCTGTACCACGCTTCTTTCTCTATCTCGGCAAACAACGGACAAGAATCGCATCGTCCACATTCGCATGACAAGTCTATTCCGGAAGGCATCGCTAAAATGAAGCATGTGAGCACGAAACGATAACTTTATATTCGCTATGAATTTATGACAGCTTGTCAATCAGTGACAGTTTTTTATCCTCTTCCGCATACGCGTGTAAAATCGTTTTGGAAATCCTATAAATACATTTATTTTTTATAGTCTCACTCGGTGAGAATAGCATGGCTAATCGAACCCGCGATTCCCAAACGCGTAATTTTTTTTTTTTTTTTTTTTTTTTTTTTTTTTTTTTTTTTACCAGTAACCCAGGTTCGAATCCTGGTCGCACCACATTTTTTTTCCCATATGGAATTCTCATATGACATAGGTATATAAATAGCCCATATACATGATTTAAGTATTGAAAAGGGGCTACTGGCAAGTTATATTAGTGATTCCTTTCCAATTAGCTGTAATGGCATAATGGTTAGTACATTGCGTTGTGGCCGCAATAACCCAGGTTCGAATCCTGGTCACAGCACTTTTTATCACACAGACGCAGCCGGAGGCTGCCTTCTTTTCTGGAGGCGCGCAGGAAGAGAAGAAGACAGGAAGAAAGAAAGATTCAATGTCTCACTAAAAAAAAATACACTAAAAAAATAAATTTCCATGCTCTTTCAAGTATGACATGACCCATTTTCTCTCATACGCATGCGTAAAGTTCTTGAGCATGCGCAGACACTTTTCTGTCTTCCCGTCCCACATGGATGCGACTCGCCATACCGTTTCATATATATATACTCAAACCAACTTCTACTTCTATTAAACTACACTGCCGATCACGATTGCGTATAGTTATAAACCGTGAGAGGGTGATGACCTGACCATAGTTAGTAGAGGAGACTGGTTAGGAAACGTGGCAAACTTCAGTCGGCTAGGTTATTGTTCGATTTTATCGCGGTCACGTGACAATGACCCTGCACACATAAATCCAAAATGGTGCCGCGGGCTTGTTTCGACAGTCACGTAGCGTTTAAGTTTTTGGATTTTCTCCGTGATCGAGCGACATCTTACCTTCAAAGTATAGCTAAGAACATTAATCAAGTCAGTGGACATAATGCCAGGTGAAAATTTTTCAGTATTTGGCTGTGGAACGTGTAGGAGAAGTAAAAGAATTGGAATCTGGAAGCTACCGGCGCCGCGAAACGCAGAATACAAGAATTGGCGAGAAGACTGGATGAAAATAAATAAGTTACTCTATGTTAGATACTTTAACCATATAGCCTTTATACTCATTTTGTCTATAAAATAATCATTAATGAGTAATATTTAATATGTTGCAGGTTGTAGCTACCAAATGAATCTTTTGTAATAAATTACTTATTGACAAATTGTGGCAGGTTCTTAATTCTAACTATATCTGCCTTTCTTGTTCTTTGCTGGCTCTACAAATTTCCTTTCGTAGTGTTTTTGTCTTCATTTGTTTACATTGAATTTCGTGTTTCTGTATAACATCTTTGGCCAGTGAAAAACACCGTACAGTAACATATAAATGAATAATGCTGTCCAAAACATCTTTTGCAATGCTGTTATCTACCACTGTGTCTGAGTCCAACAACATGGTGTTATATGCCTAGACCAATTGAACATCACAAGCTGATTTGGATTCTATCTTAACATTGTCAATCTTCAGCTGGAGACTTCCTGAGGTCAGAATCCTAAAATTATGTTCTATTCTCTTAAAAATAGTTTGAGCTTGTTTAGAAATAACCCAAAGTCCACCTCGGTTTAAAGATGAAATTAGTTTTTGACTCCCTGCAACATGCAAATCTTCTGCTTTGCCAGCTTTCAGTATTGAGGCTGTTTGTTCAATATGTGCTGTGGGATTATATACATTGTTCACCTTGCTATAAAGCATGTGCAGTACATATCCTCCAATATATTGTAACCCTGCCATTTCTCTATTACATAGTTTAGTAGGGATATTGGGATTTGGTGATTCATCTTTCTGTTTGCTGTGAGCTATCAAACAATCAGCCACTTTGGTACTAAGCAATGTTGCCGCATTACTTGACAACCCCACAAAAACGTTTGTTGAATTGAGGCCTATTCTTGAATAGTACTTCGAGTAGAATTGTTCTGCATTTCCAGTTTTAACCAAACGCATATACATGGATTCTACTTCTGAGAAGTTCATATTTTCTTCATCCCAGGCAATCGTATATCTTCGTAGCTCTTCTTTTACGCTTTGAGGGTAGATTTTCTTTCAATTTTTTTATCTCGTGCTTTCATTGATAACGCTTCGAAGTCTTCAGCAGTGAATTTGGCTTCTTGAGTCGGTTGATTTCCCCGCGCTTGTTCCTCCTTATGCTTTATTGTCTTGTCTTTTTAATCTAGCCTTAGTCTTGCATTTCTTTTGGCACAACTCGCAAACAATTCCCTCTTCATATTGAACCTAAAAATCGAAAGACTTTCAGTAAAAAAAATATGTTGTTGTACTACGACCGATGCCATTGCTAAGGGCATCAATAACTACAAAGTTTTTGGGCGAAAATAACGTTTTAAAGGCTTCTGAAAGACGTATAGAGTCAGCTGCTTCGACAAAGTGCTCTTGTAATTCTTCCTCGTTTTCCAAAGTTTCCAATATGGCATCAAAATCGTCGCCGAAGAAAAATAAGTCGTTCATGTCCTCCATGTTGTTTTGGTTCTGTGCAGGGTCATTGGTCACGTGACGTTCAAGCGAAGCTCAGAGGACAGACAATAGGCCGGCCCTTTGAAGTTTGCCGCGTTTCCTAACCAGTCCCCTCTACTAACTATGACCTGACCGACGCTCATTGACTGATCACAATTCACACCTTCGGCTCAATCAATTCTTCGGCAATACTCCGGCTTCATTTCGGCTTCTCGGCTATTCGGCTCATTTCCGTTCCAGGCTTTGACCGCGCCGTTTTTTTTATTTATTTAGGGTTTGGAGATATTTCGTGACGGTTACATGAGTGGGGGACGTTATAGACGTGGTACACTACTGTGCTGCGAAAGAAACTCATTCCTGTTGACGCCCACCCACCAAAGAGTGGGAGCATCCGACGCAGTATCAAGAAAAGTGGCTCAACTTTGATAACGATAGGCTTTGTTATACAAGCGAAAAATGACCCTATATGGCCATTTTTGAACAATGGCGCAACAGCTTCAGAACACACGAGGGATTTGTCGAAGTTTCGGATTAGCATACGAGCGGGAAATAGAAACGCTCGGAAAGACAAGACTTTAGTTTAGAACTATGACGACTTCAGTTTAGAACTATGACAGTGTCTGGAGAAAGATTGATACGCTCGGTCGATTGAAATCCAACAGCAATAATAAAAAAAAAAGAAGAAATGTTTTGAACTGAATACCTTTGCAAAGATTGTTTTCGAAGAGATATTTAGACGCACAAGTACTGTACTGGAGAGGTGGTGTGAATGAGACACAACGTATTTTGAACTCTCGATGTGTATATGCTCGATGTGTGCATTGCCACATTAGCGGTCAATTTTTTCCTGGGGTAGACCATTGAGAGTTGACTCGACGAGACAAATTTACGCTATCCACTTCCCCGAAGCGGCTAAATCAGCGGTTAATTTTCTCTTGGGTTTCTCTGGTGACAATTTACCTGTTTTGTGCGCTACCTACTCTCCCAAAATAGCTAAATTGTCATGCTGAAAGTTTTCTTCCGATAAGTCACGAACTTTTTCGTGTCGCTTCGGCCAAAGTCCCTCAGCGTTACAAAGAACAAAAGGATTATTGTTTAATACTTAATGTGAGAAGTTGAGCCGGAACAATAGACCATTTCTTGATAGGAGCAGTTCTCCATACGTTTTCGCCTGTGCTCCACCTCTAGTGAAATTTGTTGTCGACATAGTTTGATGAATTTGGAATCGACACTCAATTAGCACCTATCAATGACAGTTCATTCAGATGAAGTGACCGAAATAGGTGTAAATTAGTCGGCATCAAGAGTGAAACGTACAGACATCTTTTATACTATCATAATTATTTCAAAATTATTTTCAACTACATCTCCTCAGGTAAAGATTCACCTTTAGCTGAGCGGAGAAGATGGAGAGTTACGTTCAATTTCGGAACTGACTCCATTAAGAGCGTATCGACAAACCATCTCTTTACACACCAAACAAAATAAACGGGAGACTTTATTACTTAACAAACGTGCTTGCTAAACCTGTTTGTTTAATCTCTAGGTATCTCAGGCTGAGTCAGAATGAAAGACATTAATAGACATGTGTGCTATCGCTATCATCATTTCAGTACTGGATGAAGAAACTCTTTCTTCTCAATAAGCAAACTGTCTCAGAAGGGTAAATGGTAAAGAAAATGCATAATATATATGTTTCTTTGCCAAATAAATTATACAAATTCACTTATGCAAGTTTTTGCAAGTGTTTGGGTATCAAAACAAAATTACTGATACTTGCCATTTTCTGAAAGGATATTCTGGATGAAATTTTCGAGAAGACAATCGTATTTCTTTAGACGAGATATATTATTAACGCTACAAGTCGGAAGTTTAATTAAAAAGGGTCGTTTATTGTAGGCTAATTTTAAATGTTTTTGATAAGAAATTACTTCATTTCCACAGCACCCGCCCGGCCAAGACGAATTCACTTTCTTAATAACATCTTCCCAAGAAAGTCTTTCACAAAAGCGTTCCCTTTTCTTCTAAAGCTCTAATACGAACTGCTTGCTCTGTCAAAATACATGTCTATTTTTCTCTAGAGATGTACGTGATGTGACTCTGCTTTGGTCACCACCCTTGTCACTAGCGTTTGTCACTGTTTAAAAATGCAGCCGCGAAATCCTTTGGAAACATGCCAATTCCTTTTCAGCGTTAGTTGTATTTACATTATCAAATAGAAGGAAACAATTTGAGAGTTAAAAGCAATTTTGTGACGTTTATTCAGCTTTATCCTTTTAAAGGCCTCAATAAAACTGAACAAGTTCAAGTTTATTACTTCCTTATTAGTTTTGACCGGCTCGTATTGCAACGTGACGTCAGCGTCAAGTGATTTATTTTAGAATCAATCAATCAATCAATCAATCAAAGTTTATTGTCTAACGTGAGGCATGGTTGCCCAATTGCCCGAGTCAGAGGCTCATGTATAAAACGGTAGACTATAAAGTAACTATAATTAAAGGTATATTATTAGAAGTACTTAAAACTTTATAGGTAAAAATATATAAGTTTAGAGTACGAGTGATAATTGTAAAATTGTAGGTGATTAATATTGATAGTTAAAAGAGTCTAAACATTATGTTCGGTGAAAGATATTGCAGTAGATGAATATGAATAAGAATGACAATGTATGTGTACGTACAATAAAAGTCAACTACATGTATTACATTTACAGATTGGTCCTAGAGTGCTAAAATCGAAATTCTTAAGTTTACTACAAAAATCGCTAAGCCTAGATGCTGTTTTAATTTCTCTAGGTAAACTGTTCCAAAGGTGACTAGCTTTATATGTAAAGGAATTATGATACGATCTATTATTATACCCTGGTTGCACTAGATTTACACCTTTATTCCTTAAACTATATCTAGATTCCCGCAATTTAAGAAAGTTTTTAATATATTCCGGACCGTTCCATTTCATACATTTAAAAAGTAAAACCAAGGAAATATAAAATCGCCTATGTTCTAGAGTTTTCATGTTGCTTTTAGCTAAGATTGTATTGTAATCAACATTATTGCCGGGATTAAGCAAAGTTTTGAGTGCGTACTTATTGACTGACTCAAGTTTAGAGCTCAGTGTTTTATTTATTCCAAGCAATAGCGGACTACAGTACTCCAGGTGAGGAAGTATGTACGCCTTATAGAGTGATAGGGAGACATCTACAGGTATAAGTTTTTTGAGTCTCCTAAGGGCACCAATCTTGGCATAGACCTTTTTTATGACACTCTGAATGTGATCAGCAAATGTTAACTTGTCGTCAATTGTGACCCCAAGGATTTTGAGTGAGTTAGATAACTCGACTCTAGAGTCACCAATGATAAATTGAGGGTCGTAAGCAATATCTCCGATCATCATAGTTTGGGACTTTATGTTGTTGACCATAAGATAATTACGAGAAAGCCAAGACAGGAGGATGTCAATATCATGGTTCAGGGAAATTTCCAAGAAAGTGAGATCGTGATGAGATCGATAAGTTGTCGTATCATCGGCATATAGACGCAAGGAAGCGATCTGGCCAGCAAAGTTTAAGTCATTCATATATATATTAAAAAATAAGGGACCGAGAAGACTACCTTGAGGCACACCACATTGAACGGGAAGCCAATCAGAGAATTTGCAATTAAATTTAACTCTTTGCTGTCGCTCGGTTAAGTATGACTGGACGAATCTGAGGGCGTCATCATTCAGACCATAAGCACGCAGCTTGGCTAGGAGTAAACTGTGACACACAGAATCAAAAGCTTTGGAAAGGTCAATGGCAATAGTTCCAGTGACTTTCTTAGAATCCAGGGCTAGTCTGCAGTCGTCCACCATTTTTAGAAGAGCAGTACAACATGAGTGCCCACTTAAGAATCCAGACATATTGAGAGAGAAGTGGGTCTTGAAAGCATCATAGAGCTGATCATACATAACTTTCTCAAGAATCTTGGGAATGGACGACAAGATACTGATTGGTCTGTAGTTTTCCACAAGAGAGCTATCATCCTTTTTATAGGCTGGAGTAACATTACTTAATTTCCATTCCTGTGGCCACGTTGAGTTAGCAAGGCTGTAATTAAGGAGCTTAGTCAAAGGCCCTTTGATTGTTGACGCAGATAGCTTAAGAATCATGGGAGTGATATTGTCAGGTCCACAAGACTTGTTTGTTTTCAGGCCAGTAAGCAATTTACCAATGTATTCCGTACTGACAGGTTGAAATGAAAATCGAAGATTGAAATTGCGCGACGAGATTGAAGTCACACTTGGATGATGTTTGAAATCTTCAACAGACTTAGTCAAAACAGTTCGATCAAGAACAGGTGAAGAGAAGTGTTTATTGAAAAGATTTGATGGATCACTAACAACTGCACCTCTAACCATTATGCATGTGCCATCGCTGTTATCTTGTCCAGAAGACGGTAGAAGAGGCTTTACCCGCTTCCAAAAATCTCCAGGAGTTGTTGCGTTAGCTGAAGAGTCCAAGAAGAACCGTTTAATAGATGTTCGCTTAAGTTTGGTAACTAAGTTCCTTTGTACTCTATAACTTTCCCAAGTTTCGTCATTCCGACTAAGGCGGTATTTGCGGTATAGTTTGTTTCTCAGTTGAATTGCTCTTTTTATTTGGACATTGATCCACGGAAGTTGGTTTGCGTGAACCCGTGAACCCTTTTTTTCACAATAGGCGCATGTTTGTCTATTATGTCTTTGTAGAGCTTTGACCAGTGATTCCAGACATCGTTAATATCGTTATAAACAAAGGCACTGTCCCATGGAGCAGTAGATAAATCACAACAGAAAGAGGCTTCATCAAATTTCTTCATACTTCTGGACTCAATCGTTTGCACTTTCGATTTCGGTAGGCGTGGTTTTCTCACAATGTATACAAGATCGTGATCACTTATTCCAAGTTTCAAGAAAGAAGAAGGAATCAAAATTTTTTTACCATCCAGAAACAAATTCATCAATCAGATCTCCTCCACCACTATTTTAAGCCCAGACTTTATTGACGTTAACAAGAAAGCTGGATTAGACGGCAAAATCAAACTAAAACTCTCGTTAGCTTTCCTTTATCATGCATGAATGTATATTTTTGCTTCGTCAATGTACTATTGTAATTATGGCTAGTGCCATCGCTTGAAAAACATTCTTAAGACGTGGTTCTAGAGTTTCTGTTCGCTTTCTTTCGTGATAAGGAAATAAAATTATCAATAATAGCTTGCTCAAAGACTAACTCAAGTTTTTTATAATATTATAAATTAAATAATATGAAGAGTTATGTGTGGGAAGCGATTGAGATGACTACTGATGTAAAAGAGAGCACAGGCACCCTAGGGATGCAACTCAAAACGGAGCTACAATATCACCTATGCGCTTCAAAGTCACTATTTCCTTGTACCTCAACCCCAACAACAGGGCGATAATTCTATCAACGGTTGTGGCCGACAAAGTTAATAAAGACACTCCGCTTAACATATAGCTTGTTACGTACATATGTGAATCCTGAGTGAATCGGAAAAGAATCCAGTTTTCAAGAGTGCAGGAAATCAAAAAGGTAGAGAGGCGGTTTGACAAAACCAATCAAGAGATCAGTTGTTAGATACAATGAATATGTGAAGTTCATATATTTTGAACTGCGGTATTAGATACGTATGATGCACGATCCTCGCAGTAGATAGCGCTATTTAGGCAATAGCGAAAATCAGACCTGAAAAAATCAGGCCTGTACGGGATTCGAATCACTGACCTCTGCGATACTAGTGCAGCGCTCTACCAATTGAGCTAACAAGCCAACTGGGAGCAGGCCGTTAAGTTGATTCGTAATAAACCCGTGAAAGTGATAAATCAGATACAATGAATATATGAAGCTCATATATTTTGAACTGCGGTATTAGATACGTATGATGCAGGATCCTCGCAGTAGATAGCGCTATTTATGCAATAGCGAAAATCAGACCTGAAAAAAAAAGAAAAAAACAAAAATCAGGCCTGTACGGGATTCGAACCACTGACCTCTGCGGCCTGATTTTTTGGTGCGAGAAGGACCTAAAGGTTCACCGTTTGGATCAAAACTAAGCTTGGCTGGACTGTGACAGGAACACTCCCAAGATATTCTCACGATTCAGAATCCGTTTGTTTTATCCCTGTGGCTTCGCCTGAAGAAGAGTTTAATGAACTGGTGAAAACTTGGTGGAAGACAGAGTCGTTTGGATGCAAGTATGACAGCGATGAAAGGCGATCGAAAGAAGATGAGCTGATTTTGGAGTCTCTTGAGAAAACAACTTGTAAAGTTGATGGGAGATATCAAGTTGGATTAATTTAGAAGGATTTAAATACTACTTCGCCGCTGCCACCAGTGTAACAGCGAAAAGCCACCTTAAGTTGTGGGGCAATCCCGCTTAAAAGGGTAGCATAACCGCCGCAAGTTATCGCACATAACACTGTTTAAAAGTTCAACCGAACATGCATTTTAAACGTTCTATCGCCGATACTTCGCTCGACCAGTTCGTGTCCAGTCCCCCAGTTCTCTTGTCCAGTTCTCGTGTCCAGTCCCCCAGTTCTCTGTTACACTCTTTCCCCCCCCCCCCCCTAATGCTTGACTACACTTTTTCTTTTACAAAAAACCAATTGATCAATAATATTTAAAGTCGGGACATTGTCGCATTCGCGACTGTCTACCACTCCGCGTTGTCCGTTGGACATTGGTACCATTTCCATCTGCAGTCTCCGGGAGTCGTCCAACCGAGCCCGAACTCGCCGCCTCCTCTGTCTCGTCCTCTGCTCCTGGATTTCCCGAAGACAATGTGATGTTCTCTGCTTCTGGACCAACATGATCCTTCAACTCCGGCTCCCCCATTGTACCTGCCAACGGTCCGTTGTATCTGCGTCCAGGCTCTCTCTATCATCTCCCACAGCCACCTTCCCACTATCCGCACGAGATTCAACAACAACTACTGGATTTGGCATTGCCAGACACGGATCTTGATTTCCTTGTGAATCTTTCTCATCGCGCCTCCCTTCTACATTGGCCGGTGGAATTGTGCATCGTTTAATTTGGTTGTGATGTACTACTCTTCTACGGGTTCTTACAGCTTCCGTTCCGCAGTACTGGATCCTGTACACAACATCTCCCACTTGCTTCACGATTTTCCAAGGCCCCACCCAGGGGAAGTTCAATTTTTGGCATCGCCCCTTTCTTGTCGAGCGATCATACCACCACACCAGATTGCCAACACTGTATTCTTTCCCTCTAGCCCATCGGTCATAGCCCACCTTCTGCCTTCGGTGAGCAGTATTCAAACTCTCACGAGCCGATTGAAATGCATTTTCCAATGTTGTTCTCAACTTCTTTCCAAACGCGGTCTGCGAGTATCCAGGTTCCGGAACTGGTGTTGCTATGGGGTAAAACCGGTGCTCTCGTGGATTGCCGAGTTCCAGGAAGTTTCTCGTCCCCGTCTTTCTGATTCTCACTCACCATCTTGGAGAGCATCACGTTAACCGTTCTAATTACTCGCTCAGTCGCTCCGTCCGACTGGGGGTGGAATGGTGTCGTCCGTTTAATTGCTACTCAGAGTTTCATGCTCCATCAGGAGCAATCATCAGTCAACTGATGAGTGTGCAACCACGAAATAGGTCTGTAGGGATGAAATGTAGTTGAATTATTTTTTTTCTGCCTATCACAAGTTATATTTAACAGTTATTTGACAATATTCACAGAACCTGAGGCGAATAGTTATTTTAGTATAATTTCAGAGCCGAACAACAGAGAAATTTCTATTGAAAATCATAATATTTTAGTAACATTTATTAACATTTTATTTTAACATTTTTTAGTATAATTTCAGAGCTGAACAAAGAGTTTCCAGCAATCTGATTGGTCGAGCGGTTCCTTCTATGACGCTATATAAACCGCTCCGCGCGGTTTATATAAGATGTTCAACTAAAATGTTAGTTAATAAATGTTACTAAAATGTTATCATTTTAGAGGTTTCTCTGTTGTTCAGCTCTGAAATTATACCAAAACAATTATTCGCCTCAGGTTCGGTGAATCTTGTCGAATAATCCCCTTGACTTCGTCTCGGGGATTATTCGACGATATTCACCGAACCTGAGGCGAATAATTGTTCAATATAAACCGCGTGGAGCGGTTTATATAGCGTCATATAAGGAACCACTCGACCAATCAGATCGCTGGAAACTCTTTGCTCAGCTGTGAAATTATACTAAATATAAATATAACTCACACAAAGGAGAATGGGCTTCCGTTTTCAACGCTTTATTCAAGACCCGACGCGTTTCGGCATTTGCCTTCCTCAGGGGCCTCAACATGCAATTGTTACAGAGTCTTAATTCTTGGTTAATTGTGTGACGTAGTACAATGCGTCAGTTGCTTATTGAGTAGAATTTTTTGTAAACAATTAGTATTTCTAATAGGTTAAGAGTTTTACAACCTTTATAACGTATGTTTTAAACAATTTCTGTACCAAAAACTTTATAAAGTTGTTTACTCCCTACCGATTAATTTAGTAGAAATTGTGATCGCTCATAGCAAACAATATCCACCACATTTAGTCCTCTTTAGACAAATAGCAAGTTTCTCAGTTTTCTTTAACTCGACGTTAAACCCTTTGCTTTACTGCTGGAAGATAAGTGAAGTAAGACAAGCAGCAAAGCAAACAATGGGACAATCACTTTGTCCATGGAGTTATAGGGTTGTAGGGTGAAAGCGTTGTCTTTGTAGTTTCTAAACTCAACATACATCGCGCTCTACTTTAATATATCGAGCACTGTAAAACAGAAAAATCGAAACGCAGACGTCCTATATACCGTAAATCCTCTATTAAGCCCCCGGGGGGTATTTCAGGTACTTTGGGGGCTTGGCTTATGAGAGGCGGGGGCGTGGTAGAGGTGGGGGTGGCTTATTAATTTAGTCCGATGTTTACTACCAGGATACAAAAGGATATGATGTACCGTATTTATTCAAAATTGATCTCATTTTAAAGTTTTTCAAATTGACATAGTCAAACTCCTCAGTAAAAGTCATGCGTTGTATGATTTGTCATAATCCTTGCTCTGTAATTTCAGTATACCGTATTCTATTGATGCCAACATGCTTACATCAATCAATCAATCAATGGCCATAATCAATTATAAGTGACAAAGTAAAATTATAGTACTTGATATTAAAACAAAGGTCCAAAGTAAAATTGAAGTTTAACATGTTGAACGATACCATGGCTTTTAGTTTATAATTTACATTCTTATTCTTATTATATTTATTATTATCATCATTATTATTGTCATAATTTTTATCAATAATGTTATCATATTAAATACTACTATTAACAGCATTACTGTTATTGTCAGTCGTAGCACTAAATCGATCGATTTCCGACCTCGACTCTAAATGATTTTGTTATTAAAACAGAATGTTTGTGAAGTTTCTACGCACACGAAGAAAGTTAGGGTACAAGCACCTGCCGCATACATGAAAACTTGTGTACATGTAACAAGCAAGCTTTTACCTCATCCCAGGTACTGTCAAATTGAGGAGATAATTACAAAAGTGTCATCACGCCCTCATACACGTGACTGAATGATTTGTTAGAGGGATAATCCTAAATAATTTTAATAGCTTGACGGGAGGGCATGGTTGAATTTTGAAGGAAAATAAGTGGAATGGCCCAAAGCATTAATTTGGTTATGTGGTATTTCCTACCTGTCGAGTGATTGTCTCCGTTTCCAATTTGAGTCGGATGTGAGGCGCAAAGAAAAAAAACCGGTAATAGGCTGTCATTTACGAAGTTTGCGTTCAAATAGTTTCCGAGTTAATAACGTTTCACGACGAATACTCAAGTTTCTGGTTAGGTGTAATTAAACAAAGTCAGGTTTACGTGATCGTGGCCTGGCAGGTACTGTCAAGGAAACAATATCTCTCTTCAAATGCGATTACAAAAATACATTAAGACAAAAAAACAAAACAACTGTTTATGAAGTCACGAAATGCTGAAGAACATTTTCTCGCCTAAATACCGCCTCTCAACTTCAAGAAATGTGGTAGCGCTTGGTAGAATTTCATTTAAAATCTCCTTTTCAGAAAAGGGTATGTTATTATTTCTCTTTTCATGTTCGATCGCTCGCTAGAAACTGATTTTCGGGAGCAAAATGTAAACAAAGGAAGAAATATTTCACATTTACGCGTACTATCTACATTGTTTGAGACATTTCGCTTCAGAAGAGAAAGGTTTTTTTATGCCATAGTAAAATTATGACAGCAGTGTTTGATACATCTTAAATCATGCTTATACTAGACATGCAGGTTTGGCGCAGCCCCTAACAGTTTCTTTAGAAACTATCAGCCTTTATCCAAATTTATCAAGGTATCTAGAGGTAAATTAATTCGAATATCTTAAAAGAGTTGGGTATCTATCGCACTGTTAAAATACTGATATTTATTATCCAACTACACCTAGACGAGTCCAAATAACGCCATAGACGAGTACAAATATCACGCGATATTTGTACTCTTCTATTGTAGAGTACCGGTTAAACAGGTTTTCTCGCATCGCGCAAGCGAAGAATTGGATTGTAGTTACGAAAAAAAACACAAATGGCGGACAATTTGAATCATATTTCCGACGACGAAGAGTCAGAATGGCTGGCAAATATAGATCCAAGTTCATTAGATGAATCGAACGAAGAAAAACAGCTTGACGACCAGAAAATTTCTTCATTTAATGAAGAAAATAGAAACAGCAACACAACAACGCGCCAATTCCATTCCGCTTCGCATACTTCTGTCAAGCACTCCTCGTAAATAAATATCCGCGAAATTCGCCCGCACTGAAATAATAGTTTGGCGTGTTGGATAATAAGTAACTTATTAGACGTTTTGTTGTGTAGTATCGCTGAGTATTTTTACTCGTTATTTGTATTTTGACGAGCCCGTAGGGCGAGTCAAACTACGGCAGAACTCGTAAAAATACTCAGCGATACTACACAACAAAACGTCTAATGAGATATATATATCATATTAACCAAGCGCGAGGGCCGTACTGGGAGAATATCGGCCCGAGGTCTTGACAGTAAGGACCGAGCGCAGCGAGGTCCGTACAAAAAAGACCGAGGGCCGATATTCTTCCAGTACGGTCCCGAGCAAGCTTGGTTAATAAGAGATTTATTATACGACTGAAGTTCAAAGGGACACAAGTGCGGTATCATTCGGGATCATTCGGGACACTGCCCGGTCCAATACTGAGAGAATATTGACCGGCAATAGAGCATTTTGATTCGTTGATTTTAGTTATTGGCCCTCTGACTGCCCGAGTCGTGTAATAAATACTGAATACTGAATACTGATGTCTCTATTTTTTCCTGTTATTACTATCTCATCCATGAGGAACCCACTCTCAATGCTACTGTTTGGGTGCCTCTGGTTCACAAACAATGGAATCTCTGTCGATGCGCATTTGACGCCACCTTCCTCACAAGCCCTGCATTATGTGAAATGTCGTTGATGACGATAACGGCCATAAGCGTAGACAGACGTCTCGCCCTGCTGTTAGGGCGGGTGCCAGATAAATTGTAACTTTGAAGCGCACATATATCACAACTCACCACACAAACTATATGGCACTTAATAAGCTTCCTATCAACTTAAGTTGATCCAAGTAAAGAGGGTTTGTTTGTCGCACTGTGCAATGGGAGGAGAAATATTAAAAGATGTCTCTACAATTGCCCCTTATTGTTATTTCATACCTGGTGTAATTGACAAGTTCAATAGGCTAAATTTATATCTCATATCTAAGATAATCACTTACAATTTGTTGGCGAAAGGAGAAGAACAAATAGAAAATGTAAAAGAAAGAAACGGCAGCAATTGTTTGTTCTTTTGTTTTGTCCTAGTGTCGTCGGAGACGAAACGGAGGTGGAAGAGCCACAAAAGGTTATAAATTACACAGTTGAATTGAAATATTTTAGAATAAGTTTGTATCTGCGTCCAGAGGTGTCCATACCGATTAATTTGAAATCACTATATGCATTCGAAAACCTGAACTGATTGACATGGATTGGACATCCTTAGTTTGAATCTTCTTTATTTTTCTTTCTCAGACGTTTTTCAAACGAATAAACAATGATAAGCTGAACAAATTCAAGTTTCTTACTTCCTCATTAGTTTTGACCGGCTCGTATCGCAATATGACGGTAACGTCAAGTGCTTTATTTTAGAAAGAAGGAATCAAAATTGTTTTACCGTCAAGAAACAAATTCTTTAATAAGATATTCTTCACCACAACCTTAAGACCAGACTTTATTAACGTTAACAAGAAAGTTAAACAGGAGGGCAAACCCCTACTAAAAGTATGGTTAGCTTTCCTTTACCATGAATGAATGCATAGCTTCGTTTCTTTTATGTACTGTTGTATTTATGGCGAGTGCCGTCGCTTGAAAAACATTCTGAGACGTGGTTCTAGTGTTTCCGTTCGCTTTCTTTAAAAGATATAAGGAACAACTTCCTCAATAAATAACTTTAACCAAATTTAATCTCACCTTCTGTTATATTACTGGTCACCATAATTTTTCAGTTCATCAGTAAGGCAGTGGTACACTAAGAAAAAGCTATTATGATCCTCCAGGTACGCTTCGCTTTGCGAGTTTGTGCAAACTATCTTCCCCCTTACGTGGAAACAATATAAGGAAAATTCTTTGCGCACAGCACTTAGCATAAGAGAGCTGCCAAGAAAAGCTATGAGGGAGAGGCGAATGTTGACTGCAGTCAACCAAAATTAATTGATTACTGTTGTAATCCATCAATTAGCAAAGGGGAACGTGACTGGTCATAAAATATACGCTGCGTTCCACTTCGTGTCAGATTTTGGTCACGTTCTTCTGACAATCCAGTCCAATGAAGACTTTTTTCCAGTTTTTCGGCTTTGATTCAGGCAAGACATATGTTGTCTTACCTGAACTTGCAGCACCATCAGTACTTGAGATGATTTTTTCTTTACAAAATTTCCTTAAAAATCTCCAAACTGGATTAACTCATCTAACAATGTAACTGTCATCTGTTTGTCTAAAAGATGTCAAAATTTTTTTCTCATTGGAGTCAGTTAGAACATCTTTTTTTTCGCTATTACGAACGATTCTTTGGGAAATTTATTATTTGCTTTCTGCTCCAAAAGGCCCGAAAATAGCTACAAAGATGTTCATTTAATTCCTTAATACCGTACACCATGAACTATTAAAAGGTTCCGCGATAATTACCGGTAATGGAAGTTTTTATTGCAGAATCTCGCCCCGGAAATTGATTTTAAGATGTTATCACTTTACGCAACACAGAACCAGTAGTAAAAATGAAGTGCAGCTCAAATTGTAAACCCGTTTAAGGACTTGTCGTATTTTCTATCGGCAAACCTCGAGCAACAATAACCGTATCCAACGAGCGTTCTCAAATAATAATCGTGACTCAGCCTTGAAGCATATTGATATAAGTATAGCTAGGAGAGGATCAAACTCCATGGACAGCAAAGTGCTTGTCCATAGTTAGTAGAGGGGACTGGTTAGGAAACGCAGAAAAAACTTCAGTCGGATAGGTTATTGTTCGATTTTATCGAGGTCACGTGACAATGATCCTGCACACATAAATCCAAAATGCCGCCGCGGGCTTGTTTCGACAGTCACGTAGCGTTTAAGTTTGTGGATTTTCTCCGTGATCGAGCGAAATCTTACCTTCAAAATATAGCTAAAAACATTAATCAAGTCAGTGGACATAAGTCCAGGTTAAAATTGTTGAGTATTTGGCTGTGGAACGTGAAGGAGAAGTAAAGGAATTGGAATCTGGAAGCTACCGGCGCCGCGAAACGCAGAATACAAGAAGTGGCGAGAAGACTGGCTGAAAATAAATAAGTTACTCTATGTTAGATACTTTAACCATATAGCCTTTATACTCATTTTTGTCTATAAAATAATCATTAATGAGCAATATTTAATATGTTGCAGGTCGTAGCTACCAAATTAATCTTTTGTAATAAATTACTTATTGACAAATTGTTGCAGGCTCTTAATTCTAACTATATCTGCCTTTCTTGTTCTTTGCTGGCTCTTTCCTTTCGTAGTGTTTTTGTCTTCATTTGTTTACATTGAATTTTGTGTTTCTGTATAACATCTTTGGCCAGTGAAAAACACCGCACAGTAACATACAAATGAATAATACTGTCCAATATATCTTTTGCAATGCTGTTATCTACCACTATGTCTGAGTCCAACAACATGGTATTATATGCTGAGACCAAATGAACATCACAAGCTGATTTGGATTCTATCTTAGCATTGTCAATCTTCAGCTGGAGACTTCCTGAGATCAGAATCCTAAAATTATGTTCTATTCTCTTAAAAATTGTTTGAGCTTTGTCCGCTCTACTAACAATGGCTTGTCTGAAAGACTGCTTTACTACTTGCCTTTCCTCGCTAATCCTCCAGCAGTAAAGAAACGGGTTTAATGTCGAGTTAAAGACCTTGAGGACAACTTCTACTTCCCGAACGACGAATACGTATGATGAATACATTTTACTTTAAGCGATCACAACTGCCATTATAAATATTGGTGCATAGCAAAAAACTAACGCCAACTGTTTCTACAGTCACTATACACCGCCTTTTGGTATCGCGCCATGTTGAAAGCGTTTATTTTGATCGGCTGTTGTTGAAGCTGATCTTGCACTTCAGCTTGATGATTGTAACGAATACCGTTCATTGTTGTGATTGCGTGACCGTCAATACCTCCTTGTTTTATGTGACATATCGATTAGCTATCGGCATTACCTTTCATTCGACACACGTGTAAGTTACAAGCGCATGTAGTGGAAGTTGATTGAAGGATCGTCGAATATATCATTGTAATAGAACGGAGAAAGAGGTATGTTATATCGTTCGTTCCCTTTATCTAGACCCCGAAATGTACACCATTTAATCGAAAGCAGATTTGTTACGTTTAAGAATACTTGTGCCGTTTAGAATTATATATATGCGCGCTCCGCGTGCTCGAGTTAAAACATTTCGATTAGCGTAGATTTATAGTAATAGCTCTATTCGGCTCGTTGTATTTCAGTTTTTACGAGCTTTCAAGTCCAATAAATCCATTGAGAAAGATAGATGCTTGAAGGTTCCGTCACTTAAAAAACACTCTCCGATGGGGCGCTGTTAAGAAATTCACAGACCGAAAGAATCGATTGAAGTCAGCGTCCGCCCCGTTATAATGATTTCTGAGAGTGCGAAAAATTTTTGTGTAGGAGACAAGCAAAATGACCAGGAAAAATGGTATAACCATGTAGCAGTCACAAAGGCTATACGAATATCAATACTGGGGGAAAAAGAGACGATTAGAGATAAAACCCAAATGGGAGCTACAATGATATATGTGCTCTTCAAAGTTGCAATTTGTCTGCATCTTAGCCCCAACAACAGGGCGAGAAGTCTGTCCACCCCGATGGCCATCATCGTCATTATAGACGCTCCAGATAATGCAGAGCTTGTTATGTAGGCTGCGTCCCTTGCGTATAGACAAAGACTCCAGTGTTCGTGAACCAAGGATATCCAATAAGTTGCAAACAGACTAACAAGACAAATCAACAGGTCAGTTATGGCCAGAATACGATACAAGAGTTTGGACGGTAGATGAAGGGAAGATTCCTTGTGAAGGGTAACAAGGATAAGGCCGTTGCCAAGAAATGCGGCGACTGAGAAGAAAATGTGCACCACAAAGACAGCAATAGGCCTTTTGCAACAAACTGTCACGTGACCGATTTTCCCTTGGCAACGCCATACTGGAGGGCAAGCCATTTAGTCTTTCCTTGACAACCAACAAAGGGCGAGTTCACGGAGGGGATACAAAGGTAAGGTTAAAGGTTTTTTAAGGTGTTTGTTTGTTATGATGTCACAAGAAAACAACAGGACAATTTCTCCTTGAAATTTTTACATACAACTGAACTAGTCTCGGACTGAAATCAGTCACTAAAGGCCGAGTTCCAGACTCGTGAAGTTTTCGCATGGTCAGTCTCTTTTGGACTGATAGCAATGGCAGCAACGTTACCGAAAAATCGCCGCGATTTATTCGACTTTATTGCTGTCTTACATGGATATTTAAGCCTTTAGAATGAAAATATTGAGTGATAGTTTGGTTTGAATTTCAGGGAGAATAGCCTTGCATCATATGGCGACTGCTGGTAGCCAAGCTCTTTCGACCGAACGCGAAGGTGAGTTTCTGTTGGAGGGAGGCTTCTTGCTCACAACAAAAATGCTAGCATATTTGATTGCAGTCTCGTTGTTCAGGGTGAACTCGAATCATTTTTCTTATATTCACAGGTGTGGAGTCCAGAGATTTAAGCAAGTTTCCTGATATTTCTTTCGCAGAAGTTGAAAGTTTTGCTCAGAAGGCGTCGGGATGCGAACATACCAGGAAAGTCTACAAGTTTTTCGCTGAACCTGGCTATCTTCATGATAAGAAACGTACGTAAAATCTGGGATATACTAACTTCTGTGTACAAATATAAGCTTAAATAAAGTCGTCGGGTGTTACTTAATATTAAGGAGGAGGAAATCCTGGTGGAGTAAATGACTACAAAATAAAAGATATATATATTTAAGTGGTGATCAGCACCTAAACTGAACTGTATTTAAGCTTATATAAAGCCATAAGCTTAAGATCAAAATACCAAGAAAATTTCATAACATTGAAAATTCATATATATATATATATATATATATATAACTAACTGCAGACAGTACTGTTTCGGCCTTCTGGGCCTCATCAGTGCAGTTTTTTTTTTATGTTTAAGGCGGACGGCCAGGCTCGCGTGAGGGCGGTGCAATGCCTGCCGACCTAAATGTCTAATCCAAACCCGCCGCCAGAGTGCAAGGGCTTGAGGGTTGGGACCGCCATAAACGGAGGGCCCACCAGGACGCCAAACTCGCTGGGGGATCGAACCCCACCTCCCAGGTTAATCACACACTTTCAAAGATTAAACTCCCATGCTCAGATTAGTGATAATGGTTAGTCAAAGCACCAAAATACCACACTCACGCATACCCGCTGACACACTTACCTACCACAGTAGGGACAAAAGCAAACAAAAACATGGACAAAACATGAATAGAACAGAACCACTGTGCAGTACACCAATGAAGGAGACCCAGCACAAGTGGCTACATGACAGACACAACAGGACTGAAACGGAACAAAACCCCTGTGCAGTACACCAATGAAGGAGACCCAGCACAAAAGGCAACATGACGGACACAGGAACACACGGGGGAGAAGGGGGAGAACTAAAGATTGAAGACCAGAGAGTTGCCTGAGACAGAAGCAATAACGCCACGAGCGCACCACTGTCTGTGGAAGAAGCGACGACGTCTGCTAGATTTGCACCGCCTGAAGGCTAGAGGTAGGTAAAACTTCAAGCGGGCTTTAATGGACGCAATCACCGCAACGGCACCAGGACGAACATTACGGAACCGGTAATCGTTCCTACACAACCAAATACAGTACTTAGAAACATTAAGAAGGTAGACGAAACCCCAAGGGACAGAAATCAATTCACTCGTCTTAAACCCGAAAAGAACATGACGTAAAAGAATGACAGGACTCATAGGGGAGAAAACGAACAACAAAGACTGGACCCAGGAGAGAACACTCTGAGCAAGCGGACAATAGTAAAACAGATGCTCAAGTGACTAAACCTGGGGACCGCACAAACAGAACGGAGAAACCGACAAACCAAAAAGAGAGAGACGCCGAGCGGTGTACAGAACGCCATGCGCAATCTTCCAGTTAAGGTCGGTGACACGACGATCCAGGTCGAACATAGACAGGGTACGCCACGTGGCAGGCCAATCAAGATTAGGGAATTGAAGTTCATACTTGTACACACAACGGGGCTGGACCATGTTCTCAGAAAGGAGATACAAATAGCATGACTTAGAAGACATGCTGACAACAGGGGAACAGACCAAAGGAGACGAAGAAGCATAAACAAGGCAATCCCTGGACGTGGCAAAAGACCCATCAAGTTTCCGCCACGCTAGGATCAGAGACTGGTAGAATGGTGGCAAGGCTCTAGAGTCAACAGAAAAAGGGCGGGAAAACGCAACGAGAGGAGAGACACCAAGGACAGACTGAAACCAAAACGACATCAGTGAGACCCAACTGGAGGGAGAGGAGGCAAACCTCCTCACCCATTGACCCAGAAGAGCCCACACCTTGAAGCGAACACTGACCACTGAAAAACCACCAAAAAGAGCTGGCTGCACTACTGCAGCGCGGGCGACGAGCTCCCGCTTGCCAGACCAAAAGAATGAAAACACAAGTCGAGTAAGCTCCGTCTCCACCCAAGCCGGCATGTGGATGAGTGACGCCACATACCAGACCCGGGAGAGGGCGAGAGCATTAATAACGAGAGCCTTGCCGCGAAAGGTCAGAACACGTGAACGCCAGGATTTGAGAACATGGTCCACCGCAGAAATGCGCGGGTGCCAATTATCCTCTTCCAGGTTACCAGGACCGATAAACACTCCAAGGACCTTGAGTTTCGAAGGTGTCCAATCGAAAGGGACGGGGGAGTCCGTGCGGCCCCGCCAGCCGCCCAACCAAAGGCCCTTGGACTTTCCGAAATTGATCTTTGACCCGGACGCCCGCTCATACTGATGATAAACTTCCAGAGCAGCTTTGATCCCATCGTCGGATGTTAAAGTTAACGACGTGTCGTCAGCGTACTGAGATATGGGGGATAGTGGGGGACACCCCGGGAGGGAAAGGCCAATGATACGGGGGTTGGAGCGAATACTACAGGCAAGGACCTCCGAAACCAAAACGTACAGCAGAGGAGACAGGGGACACCCCTGACGGACACCTCGCGAGAGACCGAAAAACGGTGTCAGATGACCATTTACATTAATGGCACTTTGGACCTGCCTGTAGAACAAGTCTACCCAAGCAATGAATTGGGGGCCGAAACCCATGGTGACAAGGGTAGATCGCAAAAAGCCCCAATCCACCCGGTCGAAGGCCTTTTCTTGGTCAAGGGATAAGATTGCAACCGCGGTGCCCGTAGACTCCGCATAACTCACAACATCACGGAGAAAGGTGACATTCTCCCCTATGAACCGACCCGGCACTCCACACGTCTGGTCCCTGTGCACGACCAGGTGAATGACACGGAGGAGCCGGCCAGCAATGGTTCGTGATGCCAGTTTATAGTCGACATTCAACAGCGAAATGGGACGCCAATTCTTTGGATCAAGACGATCCCCCTTTTTAAAAGACAACGAGATCACACCTCTACGCTGAGAGAGAGACAAAGAACCGGAGGAAAAACAGTCGTTAAGAACAGCTACGAGATCAGCACCGA
Source organism: Stylophora pistillata (assembly GCF_964205215.1). Taxonomy (NCBI): domain Eukaryota; kingdom Metazoa; phylum Cnidaria; class Anthozoa; order Scleractinia; family Pocilloporidae; genus Stylophora; species Stylophora pistillata. The sequence continues at coordinate 27,571,147 of NC_142529.1, forward strand.
CTACGTCCCAGAAACGAAGATAGAACTCCGCTGGAAGGCCATCCAGTCCAGGAGCCTTGTTCCGCTTCATGCCCTTGAGAGCCTCATAGACCTCGAGGGGGGTGAGAAGGCCCTCACAACTATCAGCCCGATCTCGCGGAAGGACAGAAGACAGATTACCCAAAAGAGAAGATTGGATCAAAGTGTCAGTAGGAGAAGCCGTATATAAGTCGGAATAGAAAGAGCCGAGAGTGGCACACAAAGCAACAGAAGAAGAAACAATAGAGCCACCGGGCTCTCTCAGCGCAGAGATGCGGCGGTCGGCAGACCGCTTCTTTTCCAGGCGGAAAAAATAGGCCGAGGAGGACTCACCCTCCTCAACCCACTTAACTCTTGATCGCACTTGAGAACCCTTGGCAACGTAGGTGTCCATAGCTGCCAGATCCGCCAGCGCAGATCGGTAAGGGCCCGCGCAGGAGGTCATGCCAGCATCCAGCTTGGCCCGAAGATGATCGATCAAGCGAACGAGGGCAGCCCTCGATGCAGATGTTTGAGATGACTTTCTGCGACAGTACCTGATGGTAAGGCCTTTTATCCGACCTTTCCCGCGGTCCCACCATTTGGCGAGAGAGGGGAAGCCAGGAAGGGTACGACGCCACGAAATCCACTCTTCCCTAACGAGCTGGCAATATTCCGGGTCATCTAACATGGATATGTTCAGTTTCCAGTAGCCTGGCCCAGGTGGGACGACGTCGGGAACAGAGACAGACAGCACTACGGCACTGTGGTCCGAAAAGGGGCAGCAGTACATAGCGCAAGAGGACACCGATGGGAGCCAGGCAAAGGGCACCCCAAACAGATCAATGCGCGACGCCAAACTGCCATCCCACCTGGTCCAGGTGAAACCCGAGGAGGAGGGATGGAGGTAACGCCACACATCCATAACACAACATGCCTCGAAAAGCTGGGCCAGCGAAGAGGAACTGTCTCTGTATGAACTTGCAGGTTCAGAACCACGCCGGTCAAGGGCTCGGTCAAAGACGGCGTTGAAATCCCCAGTAAGCACAGTAGGGACAGATGGATCGACTTTTGAATGGAGGTCATCAAGGAATTTATTCCGCGCAGGGTTGCAGTTAGGGGCATAGACACAGACCACACGGAAGACTTTGCCAAAGAGAGAGAATTCACATTGCAGATAACGACCATCGGCAGACCAGGAGTTTAGAAGAGATAAAGAAGAACGATAGAGAATAACACAACCACACGAGTGAACAGAACCAGGAGCCAACACAGACGAAAAGCCGGACGATGAAAACCACAAAGAACACTCAGCCAGAGTGACACAATGAGTTTCTTGCAGGCAGACAACATCAACCTTCACGGGGAGGGAACGCAACCACTGCAGAAAGCCAAACCTTTTAGACTGGTCCCGCAGACCATTACAGTTTAAGGTAAGGATGGAAAGAGCCATCACTGCGCACAAAAGGGAAGCCATCATGCTTAGGTCTTCTTCTTACCGCCCGAGGACCTCTTGCCAGCCTTACCCAATGCTGCTGCAGATGGTTTTGCAAGCTTCTTACGCCGGGACAAAGCCGACGTAGCCGGAGGTTCTGGATCCGGGTCTTGGGGGGTTGACTCAGAACCAGCGTCCGATGCAGGCCTCTTACGAGTAGCCATGGCCGGAGCTGTATCCATTTCGGAAAGCTCGTCGGCCAGGGCCAAAGAGCTAACATTATTCTTACTGGTACCTTTACCACTAGTAGAGCCTTTTTTGGCATTCTTATCCTCTTTACTATTTACTTTAGCAGGGACCACACTTGCAGTTTCCCCTTTACTAGATAAATTATCAGTAGCGCTACCGTGATTAACGTTAACTACACTAATTGAATTAGGGGCACTGTCAGTACCACCATTTACTTCATTACTAGACACTAGTTCACTATCATTATTTTCAGTTGACCCAGAAGGGGTCTTACCCGAGGCGTCCGCCCCTCTAGTTTGCTCATCATTCGGAGCCTCGCTATTTCCTTTACAATTACTGACATTACTCTCTGACCCAGTCCGAGGAGAAAGATCAGTATTAGCGCTGGCATTGGTTAGATACTCAGCGAACTCAACCTCTTGTGGGGCACTATCAGCAAGTTGTCTAACAAAACTATTAGCTGCAACAGACAGCATTTGGACTGCCTGGGTAGCATAAGCCTCATCCTCAAAGAGAGGAGCACCCGACACCGAGGCCTGGGTACTAGCCGCTATCCCATCGGCCACAGGGTCACCACTGGCCGGGGGGACGACAGGAATCTGTGCCTGTACCAGTTGGCCGCTGGAGTCCAAAACAGGGGTGCCCAATTCCATGCCTGACACCTGGGAGGCCGCTTCACCCACCAAGGGTTCGGCTTCACTATCACCATCGACAGCGTCTTCGCACTCGATATCACCAGCCGCCTCAGCAGCATCGCCCTCATCAATGTCACCCCCATCATCGCCAGCCTCTTCCTCCCCACCAGCGCTACCAACCGGGGCCCCAGGGGCCACCGGGGGGGCCTGGGGAAGGATCCATGCAGATGTACACTCCCTAGCAAAATGCCCCGCCTTGTGGCAGCGGCGGCACTTACCCTTATCAGGGCACTGTTTTGCCGCGTGTCCAACTTGTCTACAAATATCGCATCGCAAAGGCTGGTCACGGTACCACACCTTGCAGCGAATACCCCCGATGGAAATGAAACGAGGGATTTCCTTTTTGACAACCATTTTGACAAGACGGCAGCCAGTAGAGACTGACGGCTTGCCAGGCCACATTTGATGGCGGACAGACTTGATCTCACCATAGCTTGAAAGCGCGTTCTTAACTGATTCCACTGGGCCCTCATAAGGAAACCAGTGGACGACGACCATACTAACTTGAGGGGGTGGTGGGGGGGGGGAGAAATGACCTCACATTCGACCCCATTAAGAACCACCGACCCACATTCCTGATAGTGGAACATAGCTAACGCACCCTTTTCATCATCAAAAGTCACCCTGGCAATAAAACCGGGGCACTGCTGGATAGACACAACTTTAGCAACATGCCCAGTTTTCTCTTGGAAGTGGGCATCTATATAATTAATTATTTGTGTGGAACTTGTCCCATTAGGGAACAAATTACAACGTATGTCAATGGTTCTTTGGAAACCAACCATAATTAAGATTTTGTAGTGCACAGAACTCAACAAGAAACGTGAGTTCGGCCCCACGCAACACAGCCCAAAACTGGATGGGCGACCGAAAAATTTTTTTTCGCCGAAAACACACCGGAAAAATCGGAAAACGCCGAACACCCGGAAACCACGGTCGAAAAAGGCCGAAGAAAGGACCGAAAAAACCCTCCGAAATCGGCACGAAGCCGGAAATCGGCAGGGTTGCCGAAGAAGTCCGAAAAACGCCGAAAGATAAAAAGGCGAAAGAGGACTAAAATCGACCAAAAGACAAATACTCACAAGAGTCCGTGCCCCAAGAGTGATCCTGCGCAGAATCCCAAAGCAGAGTGAATACTGTGGAGGTGAAGGAGTAAATCCTGGGCCTCATCAGTGCAGTTTTTTTTATGTTTAAGGTGGACGGCCGGGCCCCGATGAAGGGAGGTGCAATCCCGCCGACCTACATGTCTAATCCCAACCCATTGGCTTACGTGCAATGCCTTAGGGAAGGGGACCACCAGAAACGAGGGCCACCAGACGCCAAACTCGCTGGGGAATCGAACCCCACCTCACTTAAAAATTAACACACTCACACCCAAAAATTAAACACACCCGCTCATTACTTAACTAATTATTTTCTTTTGTTTTTCTTTTTATGACCTTAATTAATTACTTTGGGAACTTTTTGTTGAAAAATTTTATAGCAGTCTTAAAGTCCTCATCTTTCAAACCAATAAAGCGGGGATCTGAAGTCCAACGGCAAAAACGTTTTCGCTGATCAGGCGGTTTACGATAATCAACCGCAATCTCCCACAGGATTGCACGGTGGTCTGCAGAACAGGCTGCCAATTCCGGAACTTCAAGGAAAACATCAGGGCCATTGCGGATATCACTCATGGGTGAAACCACAGGACTTTTAGATGGGGCCTGTTGAGTCCTCTTAACTGAAACGGGAACAGAGGAAGCGGGGCGTTTCCGGGAAACAGTGGTCCAGGGACCACTTTCACCAGCCATGTCAGAGTCAGCAGGGTTAGCAAAACCCTCGGTTGCTGATATAATATTCTCATTTCCAGTCGTTTCACAAGAGGCGAACCGGTCTTCGCTTGCATCAGAGTCTGGAGGTGAACCAACTTCATCTTCAGAGTCTTCAATAGCAGTGTCGGGGGTCTCTTCTTCGGCGGGAGTGCTCTTCACCGGAGGAACAGCCACACCGTTCTCTGTAACAGGGGCGTCAGCCTCAGCTGGAGCAGCCACGGTCACCTTACAATTCCGAGCCAAGTGCCCATCTTGATGACACCGGAAGCATTTTCCTTTGAGAGGACAATCAGCTGACTTGTGGCCAACTTTCCGGCAAGTCCCACACTGGAGGGGTTGCCCCCTATACCAAGTTTTACAACGAACACCGCGGATAGGGATAAACGGTGGAATGACATTCCTAATGACCATTTGGACGATGCGTGACCCGGTGGACACTGAAGGCCTTCCGGGCCAAACCTGATTGCGAACAGATTTGACCGTACCATATGCAGACAAAGCTGTGCTGATGGCGTCGTTTGATCCCTCAAAGGGGAACCAAGAAACTACAACAGTAGTAAGCTGGGGTGGAGGAGGAGGAGGCTTGACCACCCTACACTCTACATCACCCAACTTGATGACACCTAACTCCTCAAAAAATAACTTAGCAACATCCCCGTTCTCTGCAAAAGTGACTCTGGCAACACGGCCAGGGCATGCCTGCACCGCAGCCACCCGATGATCAGACTCTCGGTCGAAAAAACCCAGCAACAGACCAACCGCTTGCGAAAAAAGTACCTCCTCAGGGAGCCCCTGACAATCGACGTCGATAGTCCTATTAAAGGACACGACCATGCTGAAGTTCGGACCCAACCCAAAGGGATGGGTGACCGAAACAGAGAAAAAGCAAAAAGAAAAGCAAGTTCGGATCGACCGAGAAATCCCAAAAAAGGGATGGGCGACCAAACAGAACCAAAGAAAAAACACTGCCAAGGAGGAAGAAAGTTGCAAGTTTTCCCTCCCGGCAGGTACTCACTTATCCAACAAAAATCCTCAGAAACCTCAAAAACAAACAAAAACAAACTCCCAACCACTAGGGAAAGGAGCGAACACTTACCAACAAGCAAAAGTCGAGTCAGTGCAGTTTTTTATGTTTAAGGTGGACGGCCGGGCCCCCGATGAAGGGCGTGTGCAATGCCCGCCGACCAACAGGACTAATCCCACCCATGGCTTGCGTGCAATGCCTTAGGGTTGGGGTCCACCAGAAACGAGGGTCACCAGACACCAAACTCGCTGGGGAATCGAACCCCACCTCAACAAAAATTAACACACTCACACCAAAAATTGAACACACACACTCGATAACTTAAATAACTTAAACTACTTTTTAGTTTTCATTTTTAGGTTTTAAATTTTTAAACTAATATTAAACTATTTCTTCGGAGTGTACTTTAGCACATGTCTAGGAGGACCATTTTGCGGGTTGAGAACAAAGGCAATTGAACCAGGAGGAACTTGAAGGTGTGATGTTAACCGTAGGAGGTCTACTCTATCACCTGAAAGGCCAGGAGGTGTGGATAGCAATTCGAGAATTTCACTTCTGGACTTGGAAGAAATGACCGACGTAACGGAGGGTGGCACGGTTATCTTATTAGCGACTGGTACGGAAATCGACTGGGTTGTATCCGTTGTAGCAGGCTTCTTTACAGTTCCTTTTGAAACCGGAGAAGTCTGGGGAGCAGCGCGTTTACGGGAGACATTGTCTGATGGTACTTGGTCAACCGATGTGCAGGTTGGAAAACGGTCCTCGCTGGCCTCAAGGTTATAATCGCACTCTTCAGACTCAGCAACAACGTCATTAGGGACGGGAGCAATTGTCTCAGCTGTCACATCATTTTCTTGAGCTACAGACGAGGGTATGTCCATCTCTACTGATGTGTCTACGGCAGGTTGAGCACCCACGGTCGCCTGACAGTTCCTAGCTAGATGTCCACCTTGACGGCATCGGAAGCATTTGCCCCTAAGGGGACACTCCGCCGACTTATGACCAACTTTATGACAAGTAGTACACTGGAGGGGTTGCCCCCTATACCAAATTTTACAGCGGACGCCACGGATAGAAATAAACGGTGAAATGACATTCCTAATAACCATTTGGACAATGCGTGACCCGGTGGACACTGAAGGCCTTCCGGGCCAAACCTGATTGCGAACAGATTTGACCGTACCATATGCAGACAAAGCTGTGCTGATGGCGTCGTTTGATCCCTCAAAGGGAAACCAAGAGACTACAACAGTAGTAAGCTGGGGAGGAGGAGGAGGGGGTTTAACCACCCTACACTCTACATCACCCAACTTGATGACACCTAGCTCCTCAAAAAATAACTTAGCAGCATCGCCGTTCTCAGCAAAAGTGACTCTCGCAACACGGCCAGGACATGCCTGCACCGCAGCCACCCGATGGTCAGACTCACGGTCAAAAAAACCCAGCAACAAACCAACCGCTTCCGAGAAAAGTACCTCCTCAGGGAGCCCCTGACAGTCAACGTCGATGGTCCTATTAAAGGACACGACCATGCTGAAACTCGGACCCAACCCAAAGACAAGTCAGAGGGATGGGTGACCGAAACAGAGAAAAAGCAAAAAGGAAAGCAAGTTCAGGTCGACCGAGAAATCCAAAAAAAGGGATGGGCGACCAAAACGGAACCAAAGAAAACAACCACTGCCAGGGAGGAAAAAGTCGCAAGTTTTCCCTCCCGGCAGGTACTCACTTATCCAACTCAGACCTCGAAAAACACCAGAACCAACTTCAAACTACAAGAGTATGAAGCAACACTTACCATGCGAGACCTGGGCCTCATCAGTGCAGTGCTCATGCTAGGATGGAGGAGAACCAATATGGTCACCCCAAACGATCCAACCTTTGTGGTATCGTCTAAGCCATGCCAGAGTGCTCAAACTAGAGTACACTAGCGAGCATGCGCAATTGCAGAGCAATGACTCATCCTAGTTAGAGTGCTCAATTTGGACATGAAAGCAAAGCTTTGTATGCCAAATATATATATATGTCTATATCTAATGACAACTTTATAGGAAAATTGTAATGATGAACTCCCAGCAACATTTACTTCTCCAACAATATACAGCTGTGAATCGTGTCGTAAAAGTGTCAAAAAATGCTCTTAGCGGTTTTAGCTGGGGTATCGTTTCTTATTTTGAACCAAAAGAGGGTAACAATTCTTTTAAAAACTAGCCATTCCGCACTACTCTTCCCTTTCTGTCAACAATGCGCAAAAAGAAGTAAATAACTGAAGACGAAGACCCCCAGAAGGCTGGCGTTTCTTTTGGCCTTTTTTCAGTCACACCAAAAGCTACTCAGTGTTTATTTTAGCCGGAAAATGTATTTGGCCGTGGTTTTGTTATGGCATCGCTCAATATAAATACTTTACTCGGCCATATTGACGAGCTTAAGATATTTATAGCTAGTTAAAAACTCGCTATATTAGCGATCGATGAGACCAAGCTTGATAGTTCCATCGGTGATTCAGAAATATATCTACCGGGATTTAACGTCGTCAGAAGGGACCGTACCGTCAACGGGAGATGCGGTGGCGGTGTATGTTTTTATTTACGAAACAACGTAAATTATCATGTCTTGGAGGAGTTCGGTGCTGACCAACTTGAATGTTTTGTTATCGAAATCACCAGACCGCATTCCAGACCTTTTTCAATAGGTACATGGTACAGACCGCCAAGTTCCCGACAAGAAATTATTAATC
>NC_142529.1:27591594-27594094 GCF_964205215.1 Stylophora pistillata
CTGCACCAACAGTGAACTGTACACTGCCTTTTTGTATCGCGCCATGTTCAGTGCATTTGGTTGGCTCGGCTGTTGTGGGCCATGATCTTGTACTTGAGCCCGATGATGACTGAGACCCCGAAAAATGTTTATATACGAGAGGAATGAAATAACAAGGCAAGATGGTATAGTTATATAGATACACCAAATGGTTATACGGTAATCTAATATGTAGCATAAAGCAGCGACGCTAGATACAATCCAAAAGGTAGCTAAGATGATGTATGTGCGCTTCAAAGTTACAATTTGTCTGTATCTCAGCCCCAACAATAAGGCGAATAGTCTATCCACGCTTATGGTCGTTATCGTCATCAACGACACTCCACATAATGCTACGGATGTGAGGAAGGCGGCCTCATGTGCGTATCGACAAAGATTCCATTGTTCGTGGACCACGGAAATCCAGGTCGTAGCAGCGAGGGGCCCGGTAACAAGACCAACCAACAGATCAGTTGTTGCCAGACAACGATACAAGAGTTTAGACGGCGGATGAAGGGAGGATTCTCTGTGAAGGGCAACAAGGATAAGAAAATTGCCAAGAATTGCTGTGATGGAGAGGAGAATGTGAACTGCTGCGAAAGAAACTGATTCTTGCTTAGGCCCAGTCAACAATAAAAGGGAGCATCGCAGTTCTCCAAATGTTTTGGTCAGTGTTCCACCTCTTGTGAAATTTGTTGGGGACATTGTTCTGTGTTCGTTTCGTTTTTTCTGGCAAGTTATCTATGATTGCAACGAGAAATGAGGTCCAAACAGCACACGCCTACCAACGTACACTGAAACCCTACTTCCTAAACAATGTCCACAATTAAAAATCCTCACCAGTGTTTAAGCATTTAAAATGCGTCAGAAAATTCTCTGTTGTGTTAAAAAATGGCCGGAACATGCGAGGTACCTCAGTTGAGAAAAAATACTAAAATATGGAGACATCTGTTATTAACCTCCACTGACAGGATGCTAATCAAATGTTCATATTATTTTTTCGGAATTGAAAATTAATTATTACCAGCCTCAGCGAGTTTGACAGATAATTTCAACTGGCGATTTTTCTCGGTCTTAGAATAAACTGAGTTTGACAAACGGATCAAAATGTTTTAATTCAAATTTTGGTCGCAGCTGCGAATTTATTCAAAATATTCGAATTTACCCGTGTAGTTAATTGTGCTTTGCAGCCTTTCAGTCATCTTTACGTATCCGATCAGTACCTTAGACGAAATTGCCACAAAAGCAAAGTATTACGCCAGCAAACCATTTTCTACAATTATTTTGTCATTCTTTGTTTATTCTCCTTCTTTTTGCCAGCGAACTCATAGTGAGTATCCCTGATAATGACAAGCCTAAGGTAGCCAACTAGACCCTAGATCAAATTTGTTTTCTCAGTTCCAATGTCTTGAACACAATATGTAAGACCAAGAAAATACTTTCGTATCAGGTGAACCTCCGTGCAAAAGGAAATTTACTGAATTTTTCTTCCTGTGATTGCCTTCAGCGGTCAGTGATTCTCGCTGGGTAATGCTGACAGTTATTTCCCAATATGGAGGTAAACATGACAATTAATTTATAGAGATGGAAAATAAAGGGATGCGTTTTCCAATCGTATCGCTGACTCGATGAACAATTTATTTTCTACTAGTTATCATTTTTTTTTTTGTCTTTCGAGCTCAATTGTAAAATTGGGATTTAAAATGTCTCCGGAAACTGTCTACCGTGTTCAAAAAGTTACTTTTTTCATACCCTAAATGGTATGAATTAGCAATAAAAGGCAAGCCAGATATAGAGACATCTATCGTATCATTTTTAGAAGAGCCACAAACCATCTCTCTTCATTTGATAGGGTGCTTTTGAAATGTCCATATCATCTGCATGAACTTTAAACTTGACTGATCATTATCAACCTCGGTAAACTAGAAATAAAGAAAAATAAAAGCTGACGATTTCACTTGGTCTAAGAAAAAAACTGGAAACTCGAAAGCATCAAACTATTGAAATTGTAATCAGAGATGCCAGCTTATATTTAAAATACTTCATTTCAACTTCTAGTGAACACAGTTTTGCACATTTTCCCATACATTTCCTTCTAATTTTCAAGTGTGGATACGCTATTGTCCTAGAACCGGTACGTTCTAACTACTGTCTCGTCGCTAAGAGTTTGGACGGCTGACGGAGGGAAGATACCTTGTGAACGGCAACAATGATAAGAGAATTTCCAAGAAATGCTGTTGGGAAGAGGAGAATGTTAAGTGCTGTGATAAAAACTGATTCTTGTTTAAGTCCAGCTTCTAAAGGTGGGTGGGGGGGGGGGGGGGGGGCAGCATAGGAGTTCTTGTGTTGTTTTCGTCTACTTTCCTCCTCTAGTGAAATTTGTTGTCAACATTATCTGTTTTCTTTTTCTTGTCGTGTATCTGTGATTGCAAGGAGAAATATATGTGTAAACTGCAGACACCGAGCCGCGATCGCTTAAACC
>NC_142529.1:27866594-27874094 GCF_964205215.1 Stylophora pistillata
CAAATTTTGTCCTCTTATGTTACACAAACGGAAACAATTCTTTGGTAACGAGCAATTCTGTGATATTCTATTTATGCTGTATGTCCTTGAATGTCTTAGAATGAAGGCTGAAGTCTATTACTAAACCGTGTGCGACACAACTTCAAGTTTGCCTAATCAGTAAAATTCAATCAGACATGAATTGACATTAAGAGTAAAGCAAAAGGACACTTGAGATATAATTACTTTTTTAAAATATAAGATGAGAGTCCATTTTTTTGGGCAGAAAAAAAAAGTCAGTGACAGCTAAAAGTGAATTATTAAGTCTAACATTTAATTTCAGAAAAATGATCAATATTAAAAGTACTTTTCTCCTTGAATAGCCTGTACATATCAATGATATTCTATTCCCTTTCATAAAATTCATTGACATGTATAAAAAACATCTTCGTACATTCATAAGCTTTGAGGACATTTATCAGAGATATAATTAATTTTTAAATTAGCAACTCTCCTTCACTGCCCTTTTGAAATTTTTGTCCCTTCTTGCATTTTTCAGGAAGGGTGAACGAAGTAAAATGAGACCAATGTTCCGTTATGAATTGGTTTATTCTTGGTACATAGTAAATGCCGTCGCATGAAATAGAAAAATATATAGTGTGATTAAAGTATCGTTAATGCCTCGCGGTTTCCTTATTCTTTAGTTGTTCACGTAGAATAACAAATACCAAAAAACGCTCAAGCGATGATGCTATCAAGCTTTATATTTATTACTATCCAGGGACGTAGCCGACAAGCGACTTTTACTTGGAGCAGGCGTAACTCCAAAGCTTGAGTTTGTTTTTGGAATAAAATATACGATTTTATTAAAAACTGGATCATTGGATAATGCAATTCAAGACTTTTCATTGACTTAGCCATTAAAGTATATGAGCCAGTATACCATAAATCGGCCTCCCGGTTAGCTCAATGGATAGGGCGCTGGACTGTTGTGCGGGAAGTCGAGGGTTCAAGCCCCGGCCGGACCAATACTCAAGGTCTTAAAACAATTGAGAAGAATATGCTACCTTTCTCTAACATCAAAGAAATGGTTAGGTATTCTAGTCTTCTCGGATAGGGACGAATAAATGGAGGTCCCGTCTCCTGCAGGGTTAGGGGTATGAGACGTTAATTTCCCACGCACGAGATTACTGTGTGGTGGATGTCCTCCCCTGGGTTTACTGGGCCCTCGGTAATTGGCGCAAGCTGTCGCGGTGTCCCTGCCTGTCGGCGAAGTTAAATAAATAAAAGATATGGCAAGCGTACGCAAAGGCTTAAAATTGAAAGGGAGCTAAAAATTTAATAAAATTTAATAATTTAATGTAGCGTTTTTAATAAAACAATTATTCCACTCGCGTTTGTTGGATATGAGATGATTATAGCCAACTCGGCGCTACGCGCCTCATTACCATCTCATATCCAACGCGCGCTCGTGGAATAATTGTTAAATAGCTCGAGGAGAATCTAAATCCATGGACAACACAGCATTTGTCTGATTGTCTGCTTCACAGCTCGTCTAACCTCATCGATCTTCCAACAATAAAGAAACGGGTTCAAGGTGGAATTAAAAGAAGCAAGAGTAATTGCTATTTCTCTAGTAACAATCAAATGCGGTGGATATGTTTTGCTATGAGATATTACTAGTAACACTATACTTAATGGTACATAGCAAAATACTAATGCCAACTGCACCCATAGTGCACTGTTCACTGCCTTTTTGTATCGTGCCATGTTCAGTGCATTTGGTCTGCTCGGCTGTTGTTTAGGATCATCTCGTACTTGAGCCTGATGACGACTGAGTGTACGGAAAATCTTTGCATGTAAAGCCATTGAGATTGCCAGGCAAGATGGTATCATGACGCGACCAAACCAAGGCGCTATAGGGGAAACAAACACAAAATATAGAGTGTCGACACTGGGCACGACCCAAAATAGAGCTAATGCGACGTATGTACGCTTTAAAGTCACAATTTGTTTGCATCTCAGCCCCAGCAACAGGGCAAGGAGCCTGTCCACGCTTATGGCCATCGTCGTCATTAAAGACACTAAATATAATGCATGCGATGTTACAATGCTTGCATCAAGTATTAATCGACAAAGATTCCAGTGTTCATGAACCACGGACATCCAGAAAGTAGCAGCAAGAGGCTGTGCAAGAAGGCCGGCTAAAAAGTCAGTTATAGCCAGACAACGATACAAGAGTTTGGACGGCGGATGGAGGGAAGATTCCTTGTGAAGGGCAACAAGGATAAAGGAGTTCCCGAGAAATGCTGTGACAGAGAGGAGAATGTTGACAGCTGAGAAAAATCTTGCTTGTTGTTTAAATCCACTTCCCAATGAGGGGAAGCAAAGCAGTTCTTGAAATGTTTTCGCCTGTGTTTCACATCCTGTTAAATTCTTTGTCCCCATCATACTTCGATTCAGCCGTTTCGTTCTTCTCGCAGGTCTTCTCTTATTCTAGCGTGAGATATCTCGTTTTGACAGCTTCTGAAAAGTTAAGATCACTTAAACCCTGCTTTCTTAGAAATACTCGTATAAAGATCTCCTCATTGGTGTGTATCCATTTAAATGGTAAACAAAGAATCTGCTGTCAAAAGTAAATTGATTTCCCTTCAACTTTTGATTTACCCACGCATGAATTAGCGTTAAGACGGAAGCATAAAGACATATGTGCAATTATAATCTAACTGTGCGACAAATGATCGCTTTTTTTTTCTTTTCTCACTTTTTACTATCATATTGCAAAATAAATCTAAATTTACAAATCTAAATCTAAATTTATCATGCATATTACATATTACTGTTATCATTATTATTATCATTAACTAATGAAAGTTAAAATTTCTAAAAGCTATATGTTGATTTTCAAACATTTTTAATTTAATTTTTCGTTGATAAGGATGAAATATCATATAGCTGGCTTTTTATGGGATTTAGGATTAGTTTATTTGCTGGCAACCAGTCGCAGATATTGTTTCAATCTTCATTGACAAGCGATTCTAATAATGGTAATGATTTATCTTTAATTTAAACAAAACATTGGTATCATCTGCAAAAAGGAAAAACTCAAATTTAATTGAAGAAGCCGAGATATCATTAATATATATATATATAGAAAGTTTAAAAAATTGCGAGGATGGACAACTTCTGACCTAAAAAATAAAAAATATTGATAAAAAACGTTTCGGTCAGAGAACTTCTTCAGTTATTTACAACTTTTGAAATAAAAAAAGAGCATTAAATAGGATCGAAGTGCCAGTACTTAGCTGTGTAGCCGCGCGATGCGGTTCCAGTCGAGGCCCACAAATCGACCCTTGCTCACCATAGAGTCTCTAGTAGCTCAGTGGTTAGAGCATCCGACTAGATCACGGAGGGTCGTAGGTTCAAGTCCCATCTGGGGCTCGGATTTTTTCTATTACACTAAAAATTGTTTCATCTGAAGCGCTAATGATTACGTAATTACAGATAACGACTAATGAACTGGTGCTAATAAAAAGATAACAAAAAACCTAATTACAAAGAAAGCAATGGACAAAATACAAGAAATAAACCCTTAAAACTAAGAGATAAGGATACTAAATATGTTAATATGAGTGGCGTAACCAATTGCAAAGAAGCAATGCGGCGAGCATTAAAAAAGGGAAGGCCCACTTTTTACTACAACTGTAAACCGTAACAAAATCCCAAAACAAGGCCTTTGGAGCCCGAAAGGGCAAATTAGCAACAAAATCCCTGGAGGAGCCCTTAAATGATACTAATCATAATAAGATCCCTTGGCAGGGCCTCTGAGTCCAATCCACACCTAAAGGGCCGACAAAATCCAAAAAAAGGACCTTTGAACGATCAATTAGTAGCGCCTAATATAAGATGGAAAATTAATTATAGCAGATTCTACTTTTCGAATGAAATTCCTTTCTTTTATTCAAACCATGGGGTGCCAAAGAGAACAACTGAGCACTCCAATAAGCCTCTTTTGGGACTAAAAGCTTATCGATCTCTGCAGAGCCACCTGTACCTGATCAATGCATTGGAACGAAAAATCATCCAGGGTGTGTGGGGTTTTGTTGAAGTGCATCGCTACTTCACAAGTTGTTTTGGTTGTGAGCATAGTAGATTTGTGATTTCGAAATCTCACTTTAAAGTCGGTGGTAGTAGATCCCACGTATTGCAGGCGACATTTCTTACAGGAAGCCAAGTAAATCACATTTTTAACAGGAAAGTCTAGAGTGAATGGTGTAATTTTTGCCCGTCTGAAAGCTGAGAAATGATTTAGATTCATCAAAGAAATTCTGACAGAGGTCGCATCTTTTCCTATCGCATTTAAAGCAGCCATTGTTAGGAGGAATGGTTTGTCTCTCGCTGGCAGTTTTAAAACGAGATGGTGATAACGATTCAGATGATCCAACCGGCTCAGATGATCCAACTGGCCCAAATGACCCAACTCGCCCTAATGACCCAACCGGCCCAAATGACCCAACCGGCCCTAATGACCCAACCGGCCCTAATGACCCAACCGGCCCAAATGACCCAACCGGCCCTAATGACCCAACCGGCCCTAATGACCCAACCGGCCCTAATGACCCAACCGGCCCAAGTGACCCAACCGGCCCTACTGACCCAACCGGCCCTAATGACCCAACCGGCCCTAATGACCCAACCGGCCCAAATGACCCAACCGGCCCTAATGACCCAACCGGCCCAAATGACCCAACGGCCCTAATGACCCAACCGGCCCAAATGACCCAACGGCCCTAATGACCCAACCGGCCCTAATGACCCAACCGGCCCTAATGACCCAACCGGCCCAAATGACCCAACCGGCCCAAATGACCCAACGGCCCTAATGACCCAACCGGCCCTAATGACCCAACCGGCCCTAATGACCCAGCCGGCCCTAATGACCCAACCGGCCCTAATGACCCAACCGGCCCTAATGACCCAACCGGCCCTAATGACCCAACCGGCCCAAATGACCCAACCGGCCCAAATGACCCAACCGGCCCAAATGACCCAACCGGCCCAAATGACCCAACCGGCCCAAATGACCCAACCGGCCCAAATGACCCAACCGGCCCAAATGACCCAACCGGCCCTAATGACCCAACCGGCCCTAATGACCCAACCGGCCCAAATGACCCAACCGGCCCAAATGACCCAACCGGCCCTAATGACCCAACCGGCCCAAATGACCCAACCGGCCCAAATGACCCAACGGCCCTAATGACCCAACCGGCCCTAATGACCCAACCGGCCCTAATGACCCAGCCGGCCCTAATGACCCAACCGGCCCTAATGACCCAACCGGCCCTAATGACCCAACCGGCCCTAATGACCCAACCGGCCCAAATGACCCAACCGGCCCAAATGACCCAACCGGCCCAAATGACCCAACCGGCCCAAATGACCCAACCGGCCCAAATGACCCAACCGGCCCAAATGACCCAACCGGCCCAAATGACCCAACCGGCCCTAATGACCCAACCGGCCCTAATGACCCAACCGGCCCAAATGACCCAACCGGCCCAAATGACCCAACCGGCCCTAATGACCCAACCGGCCCAAATGACCCAACCGGCCCAAATGACCCAACGGCCCTAATGACCCAACCGGCCCTAATGACCCAACCGGCCCTAATGACCCAGCCGGCCCTAATGACCCAACCGGCCCTAATGACCCAACCGGCCCTAATGACCCAACCGGCCCTAATGACCCAACCGGCCCAAATGACCCAACCGGCCCAAATGACCCAACCGGCCCAAATGACCCAACCGGCCCAAATGACCCAACCGGCCCAAATGACCCAACCGGCCCAAATGACCCAACCGGCCCAAATGACCCAACCGGCCCTAATGACCCAACCGGCCCTAATGACCCAACCGGCCCAAATGACCCAACCGGCCCAAATGACCCAACCGGCCCTAATGACCCAACCGGCCCAAATGACCCAACCGGCCCAAATGACCCAACCGGCCCTAATGACCCAACCGGCCCAAATGACCCAACCGGCCCAAATGACCCAACTGGCCCTAATGACCCAGTTGGCCCTAATGACCCAACTGGCTCAAATGACCCAACTGGCCCAAATGAGCCAACTGGCCCTAATGACCTAACTGGCCCAAATGACCCAAATGACCCAACCGGCCCTAATGACCCAACCGGCCCAAGTGACCCAACGGCCCAAATGACCCAACCGGCCTAAATGACCCACTGGCCCAAATGATCCAACTGGCCTAAATGACCCAAATGACCCAGCTGGCCCAAATGACCCGACTGGCCCAATTAACCCTTCAAGCATTTATTATTCATGAAACTAACTAGCTGTCACGCTATCATTCCGCGAACCACCGATGTCACGCAATTTTCGATAACCAGCACGCCATGACATATTTTGGTTAAGGGGCACACCAGGACACATTTTCGTTAACCGGTACACCACGACTCAACCCATTTTTTAAACGAAAGAACAAAACAGCATGTTCTTTTCAAATTCAAACAAAGAACCCGAAAGAGAGAGAAATTCTCGTTAAAACGAGATTTTTCACCTGTTGGACAGTGATACTTGAAAAAATGCACACGAGCGCACGTGCAAGAAAACAAAAGTATATTTATATCTGTTACTTTCATACCACAATAGTTCGTCTGTTTATATTTAGCCGTGATTCCTGTCTTGTTCTCGTTGATTATCTACTTCTTGCGCAACTGTACATAGTTGCGTAACAGGTTTAGTGATCGGATTTCAGTGTGTAAGGGACGTAGTTCTTTGAGAGGTTTATTGTAGCAACGCTACTTGTTCACTAAACGCTAATTTCTTTTTCACCGCCACATATCAGCTACCTATTGCCGCTAGGAGCCAGACTAAAGTAAGCCATTTTATTTACTACATAGTTATAGTTAGCTTCATTATCTTACCGTAGTCGATATATAGGATTCCCACACGGCAATCATGTAAAGCAGTTGATTAATCTTAGTTTTAATTATGTAACTGATGATTTTCCGTGTTTAAATAAAGATTCACATACATACATACATACATACATTGACATGATTATCTTTAGCGCTTGTGTAGTTTCGCGATTCTATGCCACGTGCGTCTAGGTTAAGAAGTCCATCCACAGGCGTTGGCCTATTTAGGTTCCTTTCTTTGCTTTCTAGTTCGAACCACAACAAATCTTACTGCGACAAGACCTTATCGCTACGCAAACCTATACATCGAATCATCGATCCATTATTCTACAAGCCGCTGCCTTTTACGCTAGAGCGGTGCACTAGTATCGCAGAGGTCAGTGGTTCGAGTCCCGTACAGGCCTGATTTTTTTCAGGTCTGATTTTCGCTATTGCATAACTAGCGCTATCAACTGCGAAGGATCGTGCATCATACGTAAAGTTTACGTTGTGCGTTACAATTGTCTGGTCTCCAAATTCGTCGCTTACGACCCTCGCTGCACATGTGACCTTTCGGGGTTACAAGATCTATATATCTCT
>NC_142529.1:27876594-27979094 GCF_964205215.1 Stylophora pistillata
ATACTGCTTTTCGCACGCGCTGATTGGCTTGTTAGGAAGTGAATGGCAAGTGCAGTTCACCTATGAGTACAAGATAAGACAAAATCGCGCGCCAAGAGTTTAATTACAAACTATTTTTCGGTATATTGAAAGAAATAAACTATTTTTTTTTGCATCTGGTACAGTGGAACCTCGATTTAACGAACCTCTATCTGACGAAGTCCTTGGTATAATGAACGATACTTTTCAGCCCGGCTAAAGTTACAGTTAAACGTATGCCACAGAATCTCGGTACAACGAAATCCTCTCGTTATAAAGAACACAATTCAGAAGCCCAAACGCATATAGATACCCCGATATAACGAACAAGTATCAACTCCTGACCAAAGACGAATGCGGGAAGGAATATCTCTATTTTTCATGACGCTGTAGAATAAAGATTTTGGTTCTATGGAGGGATCTTTTAGAGTTTATAGACGGGATAATACGACGTAATATTGCCCGTTGAAATTGAGAAATGGTGATACTTAATGTAACTCCTGGGAAGAAATTAGTATCTCTTCTGACAGAATAAGCATTACTTAATACACGAGTGACGGTTGCTGAGGAAGTCTCTGGTAAGTGTAATTAAACAAAGTCAGGTTTATGTGATCGTGGCCAGGCAGGTGCTGTCAAGGAAAAAATATCTCTCTTCAGATGCAATTACAAAAAGGCATTGGAAAAAAAAAACAAAACAAAACAACTGTTTATGAAATAAAAAAATGCTAAAGAATTATTTCTAGCCTAAATACTGTCTCTCGACTTCAAGAAATGTGGAATACATCTATTTTGAGCGAATTTATAGGGTAGGTAGATTTGATCGATTTTCGTGAAATTTTGCCAAAGCATTCCAGGGATGATGACGAACGGAATTGTGTGAGGAAATTTTGATTTATTAAATATTTTTCACGTTGTGTCCATTTACGCAACACGTTTCGCATTTTTTTACGCTACTCTAACTTCAGATGCGGATATCTAGACAATCAATCAGAATATCGGAAAAGCCTGACACACTTTTGTTGATTGATGCCTTGCGAATAAGACTGTGCAGCTATTTTGCTCTGGCAGCGAGATTCGATACCCAATAAATTCACTAGAAGGATCCTCGGTTGTTTCACGCCTTACTGGCTCCTCATACTCCCTAAATAAAAAAATCGCCTAAATTATATTTCTGAATCTCATGTATTAAGCTTTCTTTTGATGTATAGTTTGTTAGGGTTTTCTTCAAACTAGCGCCCGTACGAACTATTTCTACAGCTGCCCTATGCTTAAAAGATAGTCTTCCCATTTCCGTTGTTGGTTTAGTGATATTTATATTTAAAATCTTTCTTAGATTGTATCTGTGTTCCTGCTTCGAAACTAAGTTATTAAGGTAGTCATTAGAGAGACCATAGTATGATTTATAAGTTATGGATAGTAGCCTTTTCGTGTAAAAATATGAAATAGGGGACCATCCCCTAAGCTTACACATGTCGTCCATATTGATGTCCCTAGGCAGATTATGGATTAACCTTGCAGCTCGCAGGTGGAAATGCTCCATTTTTTCCATCAAGACCAGTGAGCATGAGGCCCATACAGCAATCCCATACAAGACAGATGGAATAATAGTCTTGAAATAAATAGACTCTAGAATAGACTTAGGTAGGAATTTTGTACGTTTTAATATAGCGAGTTTCTAATTAAACGTTTTTCAGACAGCCATGATATGTTCTTTCCGTGATAAGTTTTGATCGATGGTAAGACCGAGACATTGGGATGACGACTTAAACTTTATGACACTCTGGCCATATTTCAATAATCTAATTTGGTATCGTTGTCGGCATACTATCTGAGGCATTTCATGGAATAAAGCCAGAATGAAAAGTCACAGGAAAATCAGTTCTATTTATACGATGCTAATGTTGGCACGACCACAAACTTTACGGGGAAAACAAACAATCTGTTCTTGCATTTTAAATATGTAAACTCTTCTGAGGAAGTCTCCTTGTGATTATTATCAAAAGAACAACGTAAAAGCGACTGGCAAATTCTGTTGATACCAAATCTTTCGTTTGATATAACCTGCAAAACAAAGCTATCGCCCTTTAGTCTATAGATCGTAGAGGAGGGGTGTCCTTTTGGCAGTACACATGGATTTGATCTCGGTTAGAAGAAAGGATCTGGAGAATGATGACAATATTGAAATTGTAATGGTGGAAATTTGTCAATTCTCGAAGGATAACGTTTTATTTGGAGTGTGCTACAGATCCCCTAGAGCTGATGTGGAATGTTCGCTCAAATTACGTCAATGTTCGGAGAGAATTGAAACGACTAGATTTGCTACCTCTACCTTGTGGGCGACTTTAACTTCCCATGCATAGACTGGCATAGCTTAACTGCTACCTCAAGCGATAAGTGTACTGCTGATTTTTGTGATGTGCTTAATGATAATTTTTTGGTTCAATGTAATTTCAATCCAACAAGAATGCTAAATGAAGCTGATGGCAATATACTTGATTTAATCCTGACTAAAACTCCTGATACGGTTAGTAATGTTGAAGTACTGACTGATCATTTTAATTTTGATCATTTTCGTGTTAGTTTCAATATCAAACTCCTATCTGGTCGTCCTCGTAAGTCTGTCTCAAGGACAAACTACAACTTTAAAAAGGCAAACTTTATTGAACTGAATGAATTATTGAAGTACATCCCTTGGAATTGTGCTTTTTTGGTAGAGGATGTGGATATTTGTACTGAAAGAGTCAACGACTTATTACTAGCTCCAGCAGTTTTGTGCATTACAACCTTTACTGTGAAAAAGAAAATTAATCCCCCATGGATCACAAGTGATATTCTTAAGAAGGTCAACAAGAAAAAAAGGTTATGGAGAAAACTAAAGGTTCGTCCATCAGAAGCCCTTAGCCGAAAGTTTAAGGAGTTAAGAAGATCTGTCAAACAGTTACTAAGATCTGAATACAAACGATATCTGCAGCATCTGTCCAGTCAACTTAAGATAAACCCGAAACGATTTTGGAGCTACTACTCAATCAAGTCAAGATCAAAACGGCTTCCAGATGTAAACACTTACAACAGAAGATCTGCGACAAAACCTCAAGAGCAAGTCCACTTATTTAATATTCACTTTCACTCAGTTTTTCAGCGTAAACAGAGTACTGGGATACCAGCCCCAATATAAACTAACATACAAGATCCAAGTACTGATGTCATTACCAACTATGTGGCTTGTGACACTAAAGAAGTTGGAAAACTTCTCAAAGGTCTTAATGCTAATAAGTCTTGTGGGATTGACAATATACCTACTCGTTTACATAAAGAGACTGCTGATACATCTGCAGTTCCTCTGAGTATGCTTTTCAATTTATCTTTCAAACAGTGCTGCCTACCTAAATTATGGAAATCAGCTAATATCACACCTATTCATAACAATGGTGATCATGAGCCTGTAGAAAATTATAGAGGCATTTTGCTTCTATCCATCATTCGGAACTGCCAGGAAAGAATGGTGTACAATGCTATTTACAATCAAGTTATCAGTTTTGTGCACGATTCCCATCACGGATTCCTCACCGATCGTAGCTGCACTACTCAACTACTCTTGGTACATTATGATTGGTTCAAGGTTTTGGATAAGAGTGGCCAAGTCAATGTAGTGTTTATAGACTTTTCAAAGGCCTTTGACCTTGTCTGTCATGACATTCTTTTAGCCAAGCTTTATAAATATGGTGTCCACGGGGACTTGCTCAACTGGTGTAGGCATTATTTGACAGAACGTCAGCAGCGTATAGTAGTCAAAGGAGAGGCTTCCGATTGGTTAACCGTAACCTCTGGTGTCCCACAGGGTTCTTTGTTGGGACCATAAATTCTTCACAATATACATCAATGATTTACCAGCGGTAATTAGTAAGAACATCTCAATTGCATTATATGCTGATGATAGCAAAATGTATAGGGTTATTAATACTCAAGAAGATCTGTCCTCTTTTCAAAGTGACATTGATAAAATATCAGATAGGTGTGAGATGAACAAGATGACAATTAATACTAAGAAATGTAAGATCCTGCGAATAACCAGGAAAAAGGCACCCTTAGTTGGGGAGTATAACATTGAGGGTCAACCTTTGGAATGTGTTAATGTTTATAAAGATTTAGGATTGTTTACTGCTAGTGATCTCTCATGGAACCAGCATATAGATAGAATAACTGCTAAGAGCAATAGGGTTTTAGGGTTGGTAAAAAGGACTTGTAGGGACTTAAATGATGTTGAAACCATGAGAACACTTTATTGTAGTCTTGTGAGACCCTTATTGGAATATTCATGCGAAACTTGGAACCCTTATACTAAACGTAACATTGACAAATTGGAGGCTGTTCAGTGAAAAGCTACCAGATGGATCACTAGGTCTGATGATGATTATGGTACTAGACTATCTAAATTGAAATTGTAGCTATTATCTGATAGGCGTTTCATTAGGGATGTTACGTTTTTGTTCAATGTAATTAATGGCCATTATAACATAGACATTTCCAATAAGCTCATATTTTGTAAGGACAGAAGCATAATTTGAGGAAAAATGACACACAGGACCTTGTCCCAAATTTTAGCAGAACTAACGGTCTCAAATATAGCTTTTTTAACCGTATCGTTGGTGAATGGAATAGCTTACCTAATCACATTAGAGAATCAGATAGTATTGAAACTTTTAAAAAGAACGTTTTAAGTTTTATTAAGGATAAGGATAATTAGGGCATCTATTTTTATATTTCTATATAGTTTTGCTATATTAAATTTTTTTTAATTAGAGGGGGCATCCCTTGTATGGTGCGTCAGCGCTTTTGGTTGTCTCCTTCTCCACAATTTTTCCTTTTATGGTTTTTATTAACCTTAATTGTAATTAATACTAATTGTTTGTGTATTCTTGTGGAGTGAATTTGTAATAAATAAATAAATAACCTGCAAACAAAGCAAACGCCCTTCAGTCTAAGCTACAAAATGATATCGTCAACAAATCTAACAGGAAGTGGGAAACAAACGAACACATTCAAAGAACTGTCATGTTCTTCCTCTTTGGTGGGTGGATTATAACAACAATTTATTTCTCTCTCAGCCATCAACATTCTCCTGTCCATCACAGCATTTCTCGGCAATTGTCTCATCCTTGTTGTTCTTCGCAAGGAATCTTCCCTCTTTTACCGTTGTCTGGCAACAATTGATCTATTGGTTGGTCTTGTTAGCCAGCCTCTCGCTGCTACTTATGGGATGTCTGTGGCTCGTGAACGATGGATTTTTTGTCGATACGCTTCTGGGACAACTTTCATAACGAGCTATACATTATGTTTGGTGTCTTTATCGACTATGACGGCCATAAGCGTGGACAGATTACTCGCCTTGTTGTTGGGGCTGAGATACAAACATACTGTAACTTTGAAGCGCACATATATTACTCTAGCTGCCTTTTAGGTTCTATCCATTGTCACTGCTCTATTATACATTTTAGATTATCGTATAACTATTTGGTATGGCCGTGTAGTTGGACCATCTTGCATAATTGTCTCAATCGCTTCGTACAGAAAGATTTTCAGCGTCCTCAATCGTCATCAGGCTCAGGTACAAGATCTTGTTCAACAACAGCCGAGCAAACCAAATGCACTGAACATGGCGCAATACAAAAAGGCAGTGTACAGTGCACTGTGGGTGCAGTTAGCATTAGTTGTTTGCTCTGCACCGATCAATTTAGTGGAAATTGTGATCGCTCATAGCAAACGATATCCACCATATTTAGTGGTCTTAAGGCAAATAGGAAGTTGCTTAGTTTTCTTTAACTTGACGTTAAACCCATTTTTTTACTGCTGGAAGATAATTGAGGTAAGACAAGCAGCAAAGCAAACAATTAGACAATCACTTTGTCCATGGAATTGACGGGTTGAAAGGTAAGGGTGAAAGCGTTGTCTTCGTATTTTCTTAACTCAACATACATCGTGCTCTACTTTAATGTATCAAGCACTGTGAAACAGAAAAATCGAAGCGCAGACGTCCTACATACCGTAACTCCTCTATCAAGTCCCCCCCGGTCTTCTTTCAGGTACTTTGGGGGCTTGGCTTATAAGAGGCTGGCCTGAATATAGGGGGGGGGGGGGGTGGGTTATTAATTTAATCCGACTTTTACTACCAGGATACAAAAGGATGTGATAAACCGTATATATTTATTCAAAATTGTTCTCACTTTACATTTTTTCAAATTGACAGAGTAAAAACCCTCAGTAAAGTGTGATGAGTTGTATGATTTGTCATAGTCATTGCTCTGTAGTTTCTGTATACCGTATTCTATTGATGCCAACCTGCTAACATCAATCAATCTACGTATGATGCACGATCCTCGCAGTAGATAGCGCTATTTAAGCAATAGCGAAATTCAGACCTGAAAAAAATCAGGCCTGTACGGGACTCGAACCACTGACCTCTGCGATACTAGTGCAGCGCTCTAACCAATTGAGCTAACAAGCCAACTGAGAGCAGGCCGTTAAGTTGATTCGTAATGAACCCGTGAAAGTGATAAATGAGATAGAATAAATATATGAAAATCATATATTGAACTGCGGTATTTGATACGTATGATGCACGATCCTCGCAGTAGATAGCGCTATTTAAGCAATAGCGAAATTCAGACCTGAAAAAAATCAGGCCTGTACGGGACTCGAACCACTGACCTCTGCGATACTAGTGCAGCGCTCTAACCAATTGAGCTAACAAGCCAACTGAGAGCAGGCCGTTAAGTTAAGTCCCGTACAGGCCTGATTTTTTTCAGGTCTGAATTTCGCTATTGCTTAAATAGCGCTATCTACTGCGAGGATCGTGCATCATACGTATCAAATACCGCAGTTCAATATATGATTTTCATATATTTATTCTATCTCATCAATCAATCTATCAATCAATCAATCAATCAATTGCCATAGTCAATTATAAATAACAAACTAAAATTACAGCACTTGATATTAAAATAAAGGTCGAAAGTAAAACTGAACGGTACGATGACTTTTAGTTTATAATTAACATTGTTATTCTTTTTCTTATTATTATTATTATCTTTATTATTATTTTCATCATTATTATCAATAATGTTATCATATTAATTAGTTCTTATTTCTAACTTAGAACAGACTCCCCTTAACAGGTGTCAACTTCTACCGGCTCCATACAAACGACTCATTCACGACATAAACATTACAAACGAACTGAACTGAACGACCTAACTTTACTGACGGATCGAAACAGACCAATCACGACCGACTTACGCCACTTGAGTCTTACCGCCAATAACATCACGGTAAAACCGCCTCCCGGTTAGCTCAATGGATAGAGCGCTAGACTGTAGTGCGGGAGGTCGAGGGTTCGAGACCCGGACCAACACTCAAGGTCTTAAAATAATTGAGAAGAATTTTCTACCTTTCTATAACATCAAGAAATGGTTAGATATTCTAGTCTTCTCGGATAGGGACGAATAAATGGAGGTCCCGTCTCCTGCAGGGTTGGGGCAGGAGACGTTAATTTCCCACACACGAGATTACTGAGTGATGGATGTCCTCCCTTGGGGTGGGATGGGTGGGTTAGAACAGCAGGTTCACATCAGTTATTACAGCTGCCAATTAATCAACCTGCTTAAACAAATAAATGAACTTCAAGCTTCAATCATTTTACACGAACTGAAATAAGAACATTCTACTGACAACAACTATTCACTTGACTCTGATGATGACTTCCGCACAGGTTGTCGAAACGTCAGTCACTACCACCGACAACAGTCCTTCTCAGGACTACACTCACCCCGACGATCATACCACACTTTAAAATGTTACCCCCGGGTTCAAACCATTTACTGCAGTATTATTATTGTTATCATTTTTTTATTTGTTATAATATCATCATTTTAAATAATATTTTTAACATCATCACTGTTAATGTCACTCGTAACACTGAGTGGATCGATTTCCGACCTCGACCCTAGACTAATTTGTTATTAAAACAGAATGTTCGTGAAGTTTCTATGGCACAGGAAGAATGTTAGGGTACAAGTACCTGCCGCATACATGACACCTTGTGTACATGTAACAACCAAGCTTTTACCTTATCCCAACTACTGTCAAACTGGGGAAATAATTACAAAAGTGTCACCACGCTCTCTCGTACGCGACTGAAATGATTTTTAGAGGGATAATTCTAAATAATTTTAATAGCTTGAAGCGAGGGCATGGTTGAATTTTGAGGGAAAATAGGTGAAATAGCCCAAAGTATTAATTTGGTTATGTGGCATTTCGTACCTGTCGAGTAATTGTTTCTGTTTCCAATTTTAGTCGGATGTTGGGTGCAAAGAAAAAAACCGATAATGGGCTGTTATTTACGAAGTCTGCGTTCAAATAGTTTCCGACTAACTATTAACCTTTCATGTCGAATATTCAAGTTTCTGAGTAACTGTAATTGAGCAAAGCAGGTCAGTTACGTGATCGTGGCTTGGCGGGTGCTGTCAAGAAAAAAATGTCTCTCTTCAGATGCAATTACAAAAAGGCATAGAAAAAAAAAGACAAAACAAAACAAAACAACTGTTTATGAAGTCACGGAATGCTAAAAAAACATTTTCTAGCCTAAATACTGTCTCTCAACTTCAAGAAATGTGATAACGTTGGGTAGAATTTCATTTAAAATATCCTTTTCAGAAAACGGTAAGTTATTATTTCTCTTTTTAAGCTCGATCGCTCGCTTGAAATTGATTTTCGGAAGCAGAATATAAATAAAGGAAGAAATATTTTAAATTTACGCGTATTATCTACATTATTTGAGACATTTTGCATCAAAAGAGATACTTTTTTTATGCCATAAGAACTGACACAGTTTCACAAACGTCTGGTATGTCTTAAATGCTAAGGAAGACCTGCACTAGACATGTAGGTTTGGCAAAAACCTTTATAAGATGATAAAACTTCCTGTTTTTTTCATGTGAAGGCACTTTGCTGAGAAGCTTTCCCGGTGTAGAAGTTTGGTAGCACTCTTTCATATAGAAAAAACAAACAAAGGAAAAGATCGCACCATTCAAGGCTTACAATTAATGATATCACTTATGGTTACGTTCTGTTCTTTTTAATAAAGACTTTTAAGTAAAATGTAACTTATGGCGAAAAAGTCCAGAGAACTTATAAGGAATCTAATAAGCTGCTAGTTACGCAGAAACTGGTTCCTCGCAAGGATGACAAAAAATGCAAAACACAGCGATACAATAGGATAAAAAGTGATATGCATCTTCATAAAAAGACAGTTTTCAACCACATTTAAAATGTGGTAACTGTTTTTGAAGTCAATATTCTGGATCTTAAAATCAAAGGAAGTTATAGGTGGTTTTGGTGCATAGGAGTATTCTAAAAGAAATGTTGCATGTTGCAATTTTAGATAAATTCAAGGAAAAAGGAAACGAACGTTTACTAAGCTTCGCTATAATGACGACAATAGATTTAAAAGGAGGTGGATCACAACTTCAAATATTTCAAGAAGAGCAATGCTCTCCCTCTTTGGTGGATGGGCTTGAACAAAAATCAGTTTCGTTCTTAGCGGTGCACATTCTCCTCTCGGTGACCGCTTTTCTTGGCAATTCCCTTATCCTTGTTGCCCTTCGAAAGGAATCTTCCCTTCATCCGCCGTCCAAACTGTTGTATCGTAGTCTGGCCATAACTGACCTGTTGGTTGGTCTTGTTAGTGAGCCTCTCTATGTTACTTATTGGATATTCTTGGTTCAGGAAAACTGGAGTCTTTGTCAATACGCAAGCAACGCAGCGTACATAGCAAGCTATGCATTATGTGGAGTGTCTTTGATGACGATGACAGCCATAAGCGTGGACAGACTTCTCGCCCTGTTGTTGGGGCTGAGATACAGACAAATTGTAACGTTGAAACGCACATACATCATTATAGCTACTATCTGGGTTATGTCCACTGTCGCTGCTACATGCTTCAAGTTAGATCATCGTATAACGCATTGGTCTGTATATATATCTATACCATTTTGCCTAGGTATCACAATCATCTCGTATACAAAGATTTTCCGCACTCTTAATCGTAATCAGGCACAAGTAGAAGGTCGTTTTCAACAACAGCCGGGCCAACTGAATGCACTGAACATAGCCCGATACAAAAAGGCAGTGTACAGTGCTTTGCCGGTGCAGTTAGCATTAGTAATTTGTTATGCACCATACTCAATGATGGTAGTTGTAATCGCAGACAGCAAAACACATTCGTCACACTTAGTAGTAATATGGAAACTAGCTGTTGTCTTAGTTTACCTTAACTCGACATTAAACCCATTTCTTTACTGCTGAAAGATTAGTGAGGTAAGACAAGCGGTAAAGCAGACAATAAGAGATGCACTATGCTGAGGTTAGAAATGATAATATGTGATTGCATGAGCAGTAATCGTGCATTGAAAAATTCAATGTACTCGTTTCAGTTCCATTGAGAACAGCCAAGGAAAAGTCGAGAAAATAAAAAACTCATTTTACTGACTGTACTATAGTAGAGAAACGTCTCTGGCTGGCATTCTTATGATAAAAAACGTCTTGCAAACGTCTTGCAAACGGATAGAAACATGTTATTGAGAAACTATAACAGAAGAAAATCAAATTTATTCCCTTATAACGATCAAGTTTCGACCAGGATCACAATGCTGTTGTCACAAGAGACCATTATGATGGGAATGTTCTTGTAGCTTTTGCCTTAAATCCGTGTGTAGCGTTATAAGATAACATACAAAAGAATGGGAAATCGCAATAACGATCGCATTTTGTTTCCTTTATTTATTATTGTTGTTTTTTTTTTCATTTTTAAGGCAAACATACATTATGGTGGAGCAGTCTAGGTAATTTTACAGAATCGTATAAGCTGCGAATTACTGAGAAATTGGATTCTCTAAAATAAAAGCAAAACCCAGCCATACAATTAGATAAAAAGTAACATGTATCTTTACAAAACAGACACTTTTCATCTGCATTTCAAAACAAGAAACACTGCCTTCAGTTTATTTGGATCTTGGTACCAAATTAAGGTTTGGAAGTGTGGGTGAAGTCTAAATTAAACATTCCTTGCTGCAATTTTTAGCGGAGCCCATACTCATAGAAAAAGGTAGTAAAAACAGTAACCCATCAAGCAGAAAAAAGGTGGTGGAATTACCAAAATTTGATAGGTTATGACTGTGCGTCCGTGCGTACAAGGTGCTACTTTCAGCTTGAGCGGCTGACTGCATTGCAGGCTCGAAACTAGTCAGGGGAACGGAGAAGGGGACCTCAAATTTGACCTAACTTTAGCCCCAAACCCCTCTCTGTCTAATCGTTTGAGAACAAAGTTACTTTTATGAAGTAAAAGTCCCACTATAGCAGATTCCATGGTGAAATTCATTTGGCAGCACAATTTACCAATGAAGTTTTATAACACTTTCAAAATGCCACCTAGCAGGGTGAATGCTTGGTGCACCATAGGCCACAGATGGGACCCCCTCCTGAAACTCCAGAACAAACAGTCAGAGAAGTGAGCGAAAGAGGCTTTTGAAATATCTTGTCACACTCAACTTCTGTGCTAAGTTTCAGCCAAATCGGTTGACTACCACTTTTGGCCCCTGGAACACTTTCTCAGACAGGGACACTTAAGGCAAATAGCAAGTTGCTTAGTTTTCTTTAACTTGACACTAAACCCGTTTCTTTACTGCTGGAAGATAGGTGATAAGACAAACAGCAAAGCAAACAAATGGACAATGACTTTGTCCAGGAGTTAAAGGGCTTTTGACATTTGTTATCTAATTTTTAGAGATTCAACCAGAGATTGTCCGTAGACAACCTTTTTGAAACCACCTATATGTTTGATTGCCCTCTCCCACGTGACTGAAATGACTTTTTAGAGGGATAATCCTAAATAATGTTAATAGCTTCACGGGAGTGCATGGTTGAATTTTAAAGGAAAATAAGTGAAATAGCCTAAAGCATTAATTTGGTTATGTGGCATTTCGTACCTGTCGAGTAATTGTCTCCGTTTCCAATTTTCGTCGGATATGAGGCGCAAAGAAAAAACCCAGTAAGGGGCTGTCATTTACGAAGTCTGCGTTCAAATAGTTTCCGATTTACCCGTTTCATGTCGAATATTCAAGCTCAGCTTCCTGAAGCTGATCATCATTTTAAAGGTCTTTTTAAATGAAAGCTGATACCAACAATTTATTATTTATCCTAGCAAGGACACTTTTTCTTAGTATTGGTAGCTTTTGCACTATGGCGTGAGATGGTCATAAAAGCACAAAGTTTTATATTTCTACCTGGTAGTGCAAATTCATTCGAAAATTAAAGTTAACCAGTGGGATAGACACGTAGTTTTGACGCAGAACAATTTTAGGTGATAAAGATCCCTGCCTCACCAATTATGAAAGATGAATTGCAAGAAAATCTTCCTTGCGGGAAAGAATATTTCTATCGTTCATGATGCTGCAAAATAAAGATATTCAGTGGATCTATGGAGGGATCTTTTAGAGTTTATAGACGGGATAATATGACATAGCATTACCTGTTGAAATTCATAAATGGTGATATTTAAAGCTACTGGGAAGAAATTGGTATCTCTTGTAACAGAATAAGCATTATTTAATACATGAGTGAACGTTGCTGAGGACGTTTCTGGGTAAGTGTAATTAAAATGAGTGAGGTTTACGTGATCGTGGCCTGGCAGGTGCTGTCAAGGAAAAAATATCTCTCTTCAGATTCAATTGCAAAAAGGCATTAAAAAAAACAAAAAAAACAATTGTTTATGAAATGCTGGAGAATATTGTCTAGCCTAAATATTGTCTCTCGACTTCAACAAATGTAGTAGTCTTAGGCAGAATTTCATTTAAAATCTCCTTTTCAGAAAACGGTAAGTTATTATTTTTCTTTTCATGCTCGGTCGCTCGCTAGAAATTGATTTTCGGAAGCAAGCTATAAACAAAGGAAGAAATATTTTATATTTACGCGTACTATCTGCATTGTTTGAGACATTTTGCTTCAGAAGAGAGAGTTTTTGCTTATGCCATAGTCAAATTATGACACCAGTGCAAAAAATGCCTGGTATGTCTTAAATACTAAGTAAGACCTGCACCAGACATGCAGGTTTGGCAAACACCTTTATTTGGGAATAAAACTTCTTGTTTTTTTCATGTGAAGACAATTTGCGGAGAAGCTTTCCAGGTGTAGAACGTTCGTCGCACTCTTTCATATAGTTAAAAAAAAAAAACAACAACAATAACCGAAAAGATCGCACCATTCAAGACTTACAATTATTGATATTACTTATGGTTACGTTCTGTTCTTTTTAATAAAGATTTTTAAGTAAAATGTCAATTATGGCGAAAAAGTCCAGAGAAATTAGAAGGGATCTAATAAGCTGCTCGTTACGCAGAAACTGGTTCCTCTCACGGGTGACAGTAAATGCAAAACACAGCGATGCGATCGGATAAAAAGTGACATGTATCTTAATCAAACAGACAGTTTTCACCTACATTTGAAATCTGGTAACTATGTTTTTGAAGTCAATATTCTAGGTTTTAAAATCAAAGCAAGGTATAGGGTTTTTTTTTTTCGTAGGAGTGGTCTAAAGAAAATTTTGCTGGTTGCAATTTTTAGATAACTTCAAGGAAAAACGTATAATGAGGACAAAAGATTTAAAAGGAGGTGGATCACATACTCAAACATTTCAAGAAGAGCATTGCTCCCCCTCTTTGGTAGGTGGGCTTCAACAAGAATCAGTTTCGTTATCAGCGGTGCATATTCTCCTCTCGGTGACTGCTTTTCTTGGCAATTCCCTTATCCTTGTTGCCCTTCGAAAGGAATCTTCCCTTCATCCGCCGTCCAAACTGTTGTATCGTAGTCTGGCCATAACTGACCTTTTGGTTGGTCTTGTTAGTGAGCCTCTGTATGTTACCTATTGGATATTCTTGGCTCAGGAAAACTGGAGTCTTTGTCAATACGCAAGGGACGCATACCACCTAACAAGCTATGCATTATGCGGAGCGTCTTTGATGACGATGACGGCCATAAGCGTGGACAGACTTCTCGCCCTGTTGTTGGGGATGAGATACAGACAAATTGTAACGTTAAAACGCACATACATCGTTGCAGCTACCCTGTGGGTGATACCCACTGTCGCTGCTTTATTCATCAATTTATATCATCGTATAACGAATTGGTATGAATATATAGTTATACCATCTTGCCTAGTTATCACAATCATCTCGTACACAAAGATTTTCCGCACTCTCAATCGTCATCAGGCAGAAGTGCAAGGTCGTGTTCAACAACAGCCGAGCCAAACAAATGCACTGAATATGGCGCGATACAAAAAGGCAGTGTACAGTGCACTGTGGGTGCAGTTAGCATTAATTGTTTGTTATGCACCATACTTTATAGTGGCAATTGTCATCGCTGAAAGTAAAAGATATTCATCACACTTAGTGGTATTAAGGGGAGCAGCAGGTATCTTTGTTTACTTCAACTCGAGATTAAACCCGTTTCTTTACTGCTGGAAGATTAGTGAAATAAGACAAGCGGTAAAACAGACTATTAGAGAAGCACTATGCTGAAGTTAGAAATAATAATATGTGATTGCACGAGCAGTTATCGCGCATAGAAAAGTTCAATGTACTTGTTTCAGTTCCATCGAGAACAGCTAAAGAGAAGTCGAGTAAAAAAAACTCATTTTACTAAATGTATTAAAGTAGAGGAGAGTCTCTGGTTAGCATTCCTGATGATAAACAACGTATTGCAAACGGATAGAAACATGTTCTTGAGAGGTAGATAGGAGATGGGATTTTTTTCTTTTCTTTTTAAAAACAGCGTTAGTCAAATAAAGATTTAGGAGAGACTTCAGCTTCAAAAAGTAGGCAGTTTGCTTTAAGAGCCGGTTTACAAGTCAGCCGGTAAGCGAGATCAACATTTTTATCATGTAGTAATCCTTAAATCAATTTACTTTTTTTTAAAATCAAACATAACCATGATTATCACTGTTTCTCATAGAGGTGTCTTTAAAGTAACAATCTTTAGCCAAAGACAAATTTACTTAAATTACAGCCGGAGAAAATCAAATTTATTCTCTTATTTTGATCGGGTTTCGACCGGGATCAGAATGCCGTTGCTACAGGAGACCATTATGACGAAAAGGTTCTTGTAGCTTTCACCTTTAATCCGAGTGTTGCGTTTCAAGATAACGCATAAAAGAAAAAAGAAATCGAAATAACGATCACATTACAATCACTCAATCGCAAAATAATGAAGTGCGCATAATGACATGTAGATCTTCGGTTCAGAATACCGCAGGCACGCAGTTAGGCATTACACGAGGGCGTGAACTTCGACGAGAATCTAATTTTTAGCAAACATATTAGCGAATTATGCAAGAAGGCCAGTCAAAAGGTGGGCGTTCACGCCAGGTTGAGAAACTTGGTTACTACGGAGACTAAACTATTACTATATAAAACTGCTATTATGCCATATCTCATATGGCATTTCTGTAGGGCGTCGGATGCAAGGAAAGTTGAAAGAATTCAAGAGCGAGCACTGAGGATAGTCTATAGTTCACATTCAGAAACGTAAATGAGCTTATTAGATCGTGCTAAACTACCTACCCTTCTTAATAGGAGATTGCAAGATATAGTTATGCTTATGTATAAGGTTAAATATAGGCTAGTTCCTGATTTCATTTGTGACATTTATAGTCCTAAGTCTTGTAAATATAATTTAAGAAATCAAAATGTTTATATGCCTAGGTTTAATTCTGTATTGTATGGTAAACACTCTCTTAGATATCTTGGACCATTTCCCTGGAACAAACTAAAAAAAAAATCACTGAAATTAGTAGCCTCTCTAGGTTTAAGTTCCATATTAGACGTAAGGATCCTACCGAACTGATAAATGGTAACAATTGCTCCGCGTGCGTAATTTGTACCTTAGGTTATATAATCTATAGCTTATTTCTTATAATTAATTAGGTTATTCATCTACGTTGCTCCGCGTGCGTAATTTGTATCTCTTACGTTATATAATCTATAGCTCATTTCTTATCATTAATTACGTTATTCATCTACGTTGTGTCCCCAATTAGCGTCAGCTAAATACATTGACACATGAATAAAGTTCATCATCATCATCATCATTATCATCTAAAAATACTCCTTTTTTTCTTCATTTCAATAGAGTTATATTGTACCGTTGTCTGGCAGCGACTGATCTGTTGTTTGACCTTGTTAGCCAGTCTCTTGCTGCTACGTATGGGATGTCTGTGGTTCGTGAACGATGGGTTTTTTGTCGATACACATCAGAGGCAACTTTCATAACAAGCATATGTTTGGTGTATTTATTGACTATGACGGCCATAAGCTAAGCGTGGACAGACCTCTTACCTTGCTGTTGGAGCTGAAATACAAACATATCGTAGCTTTGAAGCGCACATATTTAACAAATGGTAAACACCACAGCGTACACTATTGAGTTATGATGCACGCGGGAGGTTGCTAAGCACGAAAGAAGCGTAAGAGTCGCGCGAGGCGATAGCCGAGAGCGACTCTAGCTTCTTGATTTTGTTATTAAAACAGAATGTTTGTGAAGATTCTACGGCACAGGAAGAATGTTAGGGTACAAGCACCTGCCGCATGCATGAAAGCTTGTGTACATGTAACAAGCAAGCTTTTACCTCATCCCAAATACTGTCAAATTGAGGAAATAATTACAAAAGTGCCATCACGCCCTCATACACGTAACTGAATGATTTGTTAGAGGGATAATCCTAAATAATGTTAATAGCTTGATGGGAGGGCATGGTTGAGTTTTGAAGGTAAATAAGTGGAATGGCCGAAAGCATTAATTTGGTTGTGGTATTTCCTACCTGTCGAGTGATTGTCTCCATTTCCAATTTTGGTCGGATGTGAGGCGCAAAGAAAAAAAGCCGGTAATGGGCTGTCATTTACGAAGTCTGCGTTCAAATAGTTTCCGACTTAATAACGTTTCACGTCGAATATTCAAGTTTCTGGGTAAGTGTAATTAAACAAAGTCAGCTTTACGTGATCGTGACCTAGCAGGTGCTGTCAAGGTAACAATATCTGTCTTCAGATGCAATTACAAAAAGACATTAAGCAAAAAAAACAAAACAACTGTTTATGAAGTCACGAAACGCTGAAGAATATTTTCTAGCCTAAATACTGCCTCTCAACTTCAAGAAATGTGGTAGTGTTGGGTAGAATTTCATTTAAAATCTCCTTTTCAGAAAACGGTAAGTTATTATTTCTCTTTTCATGCTCGATCGCTGGCTCGAAATTGATTTTCGGAAGCAAAATATAAACAAAGGAAGAAATTTTTCATATTTACGCGAACTATCTACACTGTTTGAGACATTTTGCCTCAGAGGAGAGAGGTTTTTTTTATGCCATAGTAAAATTATGACAGCAGTGTTTGATACATCTTAAATCAGTGCTAAGTAAGGCATATACTAGACATGCAGGCTTGGCGCAGCCCCTAACAGTTTCTTTAGAAACTATCAGCCTTTATCCAAATTTATCAAGCTATTTAGAGGTAAATCAATTCGAATATCTTAAAAGAGTTGGGTATCTTTCGCACTGTTAAAATACTGATATACTGAATACTGAATACTGATGTCTCTATTTTTTCCTGTTGTTGCTATCTCAACCATGAGTCGCCCACTCTCAATGCTACTGTTTGGATGCCTCTGGTTCACAAACAATGGAATCTCTGTCGATGCGCATTTGACGCCACCTTCCTCACAAGCCGTGCATTATGTGGAGTGTCGTTGATGACGATAACGGCCATAAGCGTAGACAGACGTCTCGCCCTGCTGTTAGGGCGGGTGCCAGATAAATTGTAACTTTGAAACGCACATATATCATTGTAGCTACCTTTTGGATTGTATCTACTGTCACTGCTTTATGCTACACATCAGATTGCCTATACGCATTTGTTATGGCCATATAGTTATGCCATCTTGCCTTGTTATTTTAGTCGCCTGGTGTATGAAGATTTTTCGGGGTCTCAGTTATCACCAGGCTCAATTACAAGATCTTGTTGAACAACAGCCGAGCCAAAAAAGCAGTGTTCAGTGCACTGTGGGTGCAGATAGCATTGGTAGTTTGCTATGCACCATCCTTTATAGCGGCAATTGTAATCGCTGAGAGTAAAACATATTCATCACACTTATTAGTATTAAGGGGAGCAGCAGGTGACTTAGTTTACTTTAACTCGACTTTAAACCCATTCCTTTATTGCGATGAGATAAGTGAAGTAAGACAAGCAGTGAAGCAGACAATCAGACAAGCACTTTGCTGTCTATGGAGTTAAGTCTTCCTCGACTCATATATAATACTTTTAAAACTGAAAGTGATTACACAATTATTGTATGAAAACACTCGTTAAATTTAACAAATAGAGAAGCCTTGACTATGCTCTGTTCTGTAGTAAAGCCCGTAAGAAGCGGCTAGTAGCCTCGTCATGGGTCATTGACACGTATTCCCGTCCGTTGTCGTCTAACAAGAACTGGAAGCTTTGCTTCGTCAACTGTAGTAGACCTTCGCGTCCTCAACGACACCACTACAAGGTTATATGAAGCCAGATATTCCCTACAAGACCCCAAGGATTGTCTCCCCAGACTGGATTTGACGACTGCAAGTTTTGGAGATCAGGTACTTGAATTGGAGGTTTGTGTTTCGTGTACTGTGTTTCCTTTGTTCTCGCGCTTGTTTCGCTTTATTTGACTCCGGAAGAGCTTGTTTGACACTTGGAAATCTGTACCTTTTGAAATAGAAATTATCCTGTTAAATGGCGGGTTGTTGAGGTATCTTTCAATTGCGTTTCGCAATCCAAGAAGGGATGACCTCGAATACAATACACCATCTTTTGTTAGCGCTTCTGAACTGATTCGTTCTTCAGTGCATAATATAAAGCATGCAGTAATTTTACAGTCGAGCTTGAAAGGTGGCTAAGAGTTGCTAAAGTCGGAGCTTACCAAAACCAAAGGTTTATAAATTATGATAATAATGGTAAAAAGTAGTAAGTAATAAATTGTTCTTCAAGTCAGTAATAAATTTTGACAACCTATCCCGGGCTTTTATTTACCACCTCGATCAATAAATAGTTGTGTTTATTTCAATAATGGAAAATAACTGTCAAAATTACCAAACGAGAATCGCTCATCACTGTAGAGAATCACAGGAAGAAAATTCAATAACTTTCCTTTTACATGAAAGTTTACCTAACACGAAGGTATTTCACTCGTCTGATTGTGAACAAATCGGATCTAGGGTCTACTAGGCTACCTTTGGCTTGTCATTATCCGGGGTAATCACTACTGGTGAGTTCGCCGGCGAAAGGAGGAGAAAAACCAGAGAATAAAAAAACAAATTGTAGAAACAGAAAATGGTTTACTGGCGTAATCGATGTTTTTGTTAACTATTTCGTTTCAAGTACTAGTCAGAAACATAGCCGAGAGAGAAAAGCTCGAAAGCGCAATTACTGAAATACTCAGGTAAATTCAAATATTTTAAAACAAGTTCGTAGCTGTGACGAAAATTTGAATTTAAATAGTTTGATGAGTTCGGAAATTGTAAAAAAAGTCAACTTTTCCGAGACTGAGTGCAATCGCCAGCTTAAATAGTTTATTTTGCTTGCTAAGGCTGCAATGATTCAAATTTCAACTGACTCCTAAAAAATGATATGAACACTTGATAAGCATCCAGCCAATGAAATTTTAATGACAGATGTCTCCATTTCTACCCTATAGTTTATTTCTTAACTAAGGTATCTCGCAGGTTGAGGGCGTTTCCTGACACAAAAAAGAACTTCCGACGCATTTTAACTGCGTAAACGATGGTGGGGAATTCTAATCGTGAACTCTCCTAAGGAAGTAGGGCTTCAGTAGTCGTTAGTGGGCGTGGTCATTAGGGAAGTAGCAGTTTTCTTCGTTTACATTAACTCGACGTTAAATCCATTTCTTTACTGCTGAAAGATCAGTGAAGTAAGACAAGCAGTGAGGCAGACAATCAGAAAAGCACTTTACTGTCCACGGCGCGGAGTTAGATCTTTCTCGAGTTGTATTTTTATTCGTGCTCTCAATGCTGAGAGTGATGAAGTCACGTCAAGTATGTTATTAGAAATATTGTTGTTCAAGGTTTTTACATAGTCTGTTGTGAATATTTTACTCGTTAATTTATGTTTTGTTACGTTGTGAATATTTTCCTTAGTTTATGTTTCCTTACGTTGATTTACGTGACGCAAAGCCCTCTGAGGCTCTTGCTTCTAATCGGGTAATCATTAACACAAAATGGCTTGTTGTGTAAACTAGAAAGCCTTTTTTAACGAAAAAAACTAAAAGTAAGGTAGAATTTAAAGAGAATTAGCTACCAATGATCAAGAATACGACAAGGCATATTTGAAGAAAGATAAGCATACATGTTTAATTAATCTTCTTTTAGCAATATAAAAGTATTGGATAAAACTTCGAAGAGTAATTTGTGAGAGTGTTTCGAGGTACTTCTTATCGAGTTGTATTGGTTCACCTTTAGTCTCGAGCTTGTTTTGTCATCAGAAAAATGTCCGTAATGCTTTTGAATATGCAGAGTGGTTTCGTTGCTTGTGTATATACCCACCGGTACTTTAAAGTGCACCTAAACTCAGAAATTTTTTTTTCGCTTAACGAAATAAGCGTATTTTTTGGAGTATTTCTGTGCAAAAATTTTTTAATTTGCTCAAATCTTTAATTTTCTGTGCCCAGTCAAAATACGGAAAATCGGCCGCCATCTTGCCCTACGGCCGAGTTTAAAGAGGAATGGCTCTAGCGGGTAATGTGGCGTCAAAACGAGAACACGAAAGTCTGCATTTGACACATTTTCACTTGTTTGGGAAGGTTGTCGTCGATATTGTTCGAAATATGCCGACTAGGTGTGTTGTATGAGGAATGTATGAAGCGCGATACCTTCTTGCAAATTTCGCACGTGGCGTGAAAACAAAAGAACAAAGAATTGCTGCCGTTTCTTTCTTTTACATTTTCTATTTGTTCTTCTCCTTTCGCCAACAAATTGTAAGTGATTATCTTAGATATGAGATATAAATTTAGCCTATTGAACTTGTCAATTACACCAGGTATGAAATAACAATAAGGGGCAATTGTAGAGACATCTTTTAATATTTCTCCTCCCATTGCACAGTGCGACAAACAGACCCTCTTTACTTGGATCAACTTAAGTTGATAGGAATCTTATTAAGTGCCATATTGTTTGTGTGGTAAGTTGACACTAATAATTATCAGACTCGGCAAGCTGAAAATGGAAAAAGTTCTCAACTTAATGTTAAACCAACGTGGAATCGAAATTTGTTTAATTCTTTATTCCAAATAGCGACCTCAGCTAAACTACTAAGCAATTATATGTGGACGGCTCTCAACTGTTTATATCAATCAATTACCAAAGCTGAATTTAAATACGAATTAGCACTTAAGTCAAATCCCTTGGTAAGCACAAAACACGTCAGCTATAATACTGTTTGAAAATACAATATGAATAAGGGAACTTTCTTTGATAACAAGACCAACCAACAGATCAGTTGTTGCGGATGAAGGGAAGATTCTTTGTGACGGGCAACAAGAATAAGAGAATTGCCAAGAAATGCTGTGATGGAGAGGACAATGTTGACTGTCAAGAAAGAAATTTAAAAAAATTCTTGTCGAAGCCCACCAACCAGAGAGGGGGAACAATACAGTTCTTGAAATGTCTTGGTCTGTGTTCCACCCCAGTAAAATTTGCCGTCGACATTATTCTGTATTCCTCTTTTTTTTTCCTTTTTTGAGAAATATTCGATCTAAACAGCTACACAACGACGACGACTAAAAAAAGAGCTCCCTACGTACTGAGTCATATAACTTCCCCATCATTGCTTATTCGTTTGAAAAATGTCAGAGAAATTGTCGCTTTAACTTGTCAGGTACACCCCGTATAAAATTGGAAAAGGAAGCAAATACATAAAAGCACCTGTAACATAATTACTGTTTGCTCTGTACGACCTAAAATCCCTCTTAGGTTAGCCTACGGGCCCATTATCGAGGCTTCAGTAAGAGTTACTTCGCTCGTGAATGATAAGTTAGAGGCTTTGAGCAACACGACTCGTGGACAAAAGAGCGACGCAAAACTAATAACAAGGACACATGCAAATTTACTTTAACATATTCGAATTCAACAGTGTAATTAGTAACATTTTGTGGCTCTTTTACCTCCGTTTCGTCTCCGACAAAACTAGAACAAAACAAAAGAAGAGCTAAAAAATGACGCGAACATACAATTTTCTGCCGCTTTCGTTTGCATTATTTATTTGTTTTCCTCCTTTCGCCAACAAATTAATATTCTTAGTGATTTTCCTGGATATTGATAAGCCAAAGTTTGCCTGTTATATCGTAGTTATACAATTTCTTCGCTTCCAACGTCTTGTTCGCGAAAACACAAGTAAATTATTTTGGTATCAAACAAGCTTTGACGTATAAGGCAGCTCACTGAATTCTTCATGTCGTAATTATCTCAAGCGATTCTATTAGCAATTGTCCTCTGATAATGAAGTTTTTATTATAATGCTAAAGTTAACAAGATAATCCATTGATCGAGAAGTAAAATGAACGAATTGGGATAAATTTGATGGAAAAAACAAAGTTTGTGTTGCTACCTTGCTTGCTGCCAATTTTGGTGACCAAGAGATCAAGGGTTTTAGAGAAAATGGTGAAAGAAACAAAGGTATCAAAAACTCTGTTCAGCCAACTTAATCTAGGAATGAATTAGTATCAAGAGTCAAACACATGGACAAATGTGATAGTATTGTTATGCTACAACTTATTAAAAGCTCAGTCTTCTTATGTAGAAATTCATTCGGAGCTGAGTAAGGAGGATTAATAAATATCATCAGTGTGGGGAAAAAAAAGAAAAATCCGGTGAAAAGAACTCTATAAGAACCAGTAACTTCCAATTTATTCCATATGCTAATTTACACATTGCTAGCATTAGTCAAGCAATATTATACATCTCTAAAATTCATAAGCATTATGTACTATGCACAGACTTCCAATTTTTTGATAAGTTTCTAATTTCTTCCTATATATCCAACATACAACATATCTGACGAGCGTTCTCTCTGGCTGGTACTAATCGTGACGTTTTTACTAAGCTATGAAAACTGTCCATTGGAGTGTACCTTAAGAAACCGGGGACCTAACTCTAAAACCATGGACAGCAAAGTGCTTGTCTGATTGTCTGTTTCACTGCTTGTCTTACTTCACTTATCTTCCAGCAGTAAAGGAACGGGTTTAACGTCGAGTTAAAGTAAAGCAAGACACCTGCTACTCCCCCTATGCCTACTGAGTCTGATGAATACGTTTCATCGTCACCGATTACTACTGCCGCCATGATTAAGTATGGTGCATAGCAAACTACTAGTGCTAACTGCACCCACAGTGAACTGTACACTGCCTTTTTGTATCGCGCCATGTTCAGTGCATTTGGTTGGCTCGGCTGTTGTGGGCCATGATCTTGTACTTGAGCCCGATGATGACTGAGACCCCGAAAAATGTTTATATACGAGAGGAATGAAATAACAAGGCAAGATGGTATAGTTATATAGATACACCAAATGGTTATACGGTAATCTAATATGTAGCATAAAGCAGCGACGCTAGATACAATCCAAAAGGTAGCTAAGATGATGTATGTGCGCTTCAAAGTTACAGTTTGTCTGTATCTCAGCCCCAACAATAAGGCGAATAGTCTATCCACGCTTATGGCCGTTATCGTCATTAACGACACTGCACATAATGCTACGGATGTGAGGAAGGCGGCGTAATATGCGTATTGACAAAGATTCCATTGTTCGTGGACCACGAAAATCCAGGTCGTAGCAGCCAGAGGCTGGGTAAAAAGACCAACCAACAGATCAGTTGTTGCCAGACATCGATACAAGAGTTTGGACGGCGGATGAAGGAAAGATTCTTTGTAGAGAGCAACAAGGATAAGAAAATTGCCAAGAAACGCTGTGATGGAGAGGAGAATGTTAACTGCTGCAAAAGAAACTGATTCTTGTCGAGTTTCACCCGCCATGGAAGGGGAGCATAGCAGTTCTCGAATTGTTTTTGCCTGTGTGCTACCTCTGTAATTTGTTGTGGACATTGTTCTGTGCTTGTTTCCTGACAATGACAAGGTAAAAGTAGCGTACTAGACCCTAATCTGATCCAATTTGTTTTCTTCCAATGTCTTGTTCACAATAAGAAGAGAAATATACTTTCATATCAGGTGACTTTCATGTAAAAGGAAAGTTATTGAATTTTTCTTGCTAGAGGGCAAACAATCCCTCTCTATTTGATAGGGTGCTTTTCAAATTTCCATGTCATCTGCTTGAAGTTCAAACTTGAATATTATCAAACTCGGTAAACTAGAAATAAAAAAAAAAGAAAAGCTGACGATTTTACTTGATCTATGAAAAATCTGGACTCGTACAGTCTCCGAAAGCATTAAACTATTGAAATTGAAATTTTAATCAGAGATGCCAGCTTACATTAAAATATTTCTTTTAAATTTCTAATGAACACAGTTTTGCAGCTAACATAAAATGATATATTATAAAGCAAGCTGCACGCTATTCAATCTTGTCGTTGTCATTATCTGGACCATTAATAAATTTTCCTTATATTACGACATACTACTACTGAAGTGAAATACAATTTATCATTCCCAGGAAGAAATCAAAGGATGGATTAGCTGGTTCTACCTTTCATCAGCAACATTCGCCTCAAGACTTCCTCTAATGCGTTGACTCTTTAAAAATGCGCCCACGACATGGCTTTCAAATGACAATGATGGCGATCCCTTTTCTGTTTTACAGTTCATAATTTACCTTACGTTCCTCATTTATGATAAGAGAAGACAACTCGTGACTAAAAATAATTTTGTAACACCTTATTC
The DNA here is from genome assembly GCF_964205215.1 of Stylophora pistillata. Classification (NCBI taxonomy): domain Eukaryota; kingdom Metazoa; phylum Cnidaria; class Anthozoa; order Scleractinia; family Pocilloporidae; genus Stylophora; species Stylophora pistillata. Next base: position 27,901,644 of record NC_142529.1, read on the forward strand.
TGGTTTATTTTTTAAATGTCTCATAATAAAGGCGGCAGTCTATTCTGCGCCACAATTACGTGTTTGTCTAATCGGTTAAGTTTAATTTAGAACATAGCTAACAGAGTCGCGCAATCAAATTCATTGTACGTAAGCGTGCACAAAATCCCGATAGTGTACGTTGATAGCGTCAGCAAATCCGACCTCGCCAGAAATTTTTTTTTTTCGAGCGAGCGGCCATTGCTAGCGCGGGGAAAAATAATACATTTCGCGACAATAATGGATACAAACAGAAACTCGGCCTACGAGTCCGAAAACGAATACAATGTTTCGACCTTTTCCCTTGGGCTAGAGTTCTTAAATGAGGCAGAAAAAGAGAAAAACAAAGGAAAAGGAGACTCTGCATCAGCGCCGTCACGATTCGCTTCAACTGATATTGTTGTCCGTTTTTCGCGTCGGATTTTGATGCACAATTCCACCGGCTATGTTCTAAAACAATTGGTTCATGCTTTCAGCAGTGCACTATCGAGTTATGGAGCACGTGGGAAGTTTGGAGAGCACTCAAGAAGCTAGAGTCGCCCTCGGCTATCGCCTCGGGCAACTCTTACGCTTTGTTCGTGCTCTCCAAACTTCCCGCGTGCTCCATAACTCGATAGTGCACGCTAAAGCATGAACCAATTGTTAACTAGGAATAAATTAGCATCTACAGTCAAACTTACAGACATCTATGATTGTATTGTTGTTTTACATCTTATTTGAACTCCGTCTCCACAGGCAGAAAATCATTCATAGCTGAGCGAAGAGGATAAAGTACTGCATTTAATTTCGGAAAATGGAGAGATTTTGAAATAACTGTACAAAAAGCGGGGATTGTAAATTTTATCATATACACACTTACACATTGTGACTAGTATTATTATCCAACTGTGCTTCGTAGAGTACAAATAACGCCCAAAACGAGTACAAATACCTCTCGGTATTTGTACTCCAGAGAACCGGTTAGAAAATATCCACGAAATTCGCCCGTACTGAAACAACAATTTGGCGCGTTGGATAATAAATCTCTTATTAGACGTTTCGTTGTGTAGTATGGCTGAGTTTTTTTAATCGTTGCCTTAATATGGTTTAAAGAAGAATTAACATGAGAGTAAAATGTATGCATATCTCTCTTCGATTATGACTAGATATAATTATGATAAAGTTAGAATTAGTAGCACGAAGAATACTTCCTAAAGAAAGTCCACAATCAGAATTCCTCGCCAGCGTTTAAGCATTTAAAATGTATCAGAAAATTCTATGTTGTGTCAAAAAATGCCCGCAACCTGCGAGGTACCTCAGTTAAGAAAAACACACTAAAAGGCAAATATGGAGACATCTGCCTTTAAACTTTCACCTCCAGGATGCTAATCAAGAGTTCATGTCATTATCAGCCTCAGCAAGCTTAATAAATAATGTGAACTGGAGATTTTACTCGGTCTTAGATAAATAAAGAAATTTTTGACAATCTCCGAACGCATCAAACTATTCAAATTCAAATTTTGATTACAGCTGCGAACATATTTGGAAATATTTAAGTTTACCTTAGTAGTTTATTTGCGCTTTGCAGTTCTTCTCTCATCGTTAAAAATTACACCAGCAAACCGTTTTCTACATTTTCTTTTATTCTTTGTTTATTCTCCTCCTTTAGCCAGCGAATTGTTGGATTCTCTGGTGTGATTACCCATTCTCTCTTGAGCAGTTACATCCTAATGCTTTTGTGAACAAAAATTTATCAACCGCGTTCGAAATTATAAAAATAGCCGAAGGCTTTTGTGATTCTAACTTCGTCAGCAGCATTTATCTCAGGACTTCCTCACATGCGTTTACTCTTTAAGAATGCGTCTACGAAATTTCTTTTAAGTAACATACTTGACAATTCCTTTTGTTTTTTGGAGTTTCCATTTTATTCCATATGTTCACTTACAAATTGCTAACATTAGTCAAGCAATATTATACATCTCTAAAATTCATAAGCATTATGCACTATGTACAGACTTCCACCAACAATTTTTTCGTAAGTTTCTTATTTCTTCCTATCCAACATACAACATATCTGACGAGCGTTCTCTCTGGCTGGTACTAATCGTGACGTTTTTACTAAGCTATGAAAACTGTCCATTAGAGTGTACCCTAAGAAACCGCGGACCTAACTCTAAAACCATGGACAGCAAAACGCTTGTCTGATTGTCTGTTTCACTGCTTGTCTTACTTCACTTATCTTCCAGCAGTAAATGAAAGGGTTTAACGTCGAGTTAAAGTAAAGAAAGACACCTGCTACTCCCCTTATGACTACTGAGTCTAATGAATACGTTATATCGTCACCGATTACTACTGCCCCCGTGATTAAGTTTGGTGCATAGCAAACTACTAGCGCTAACTGCACCCACAGAGCATTGTACACTGCCTTTTTGTATTGCGCCATGTTCAGTGCATTTGGTTGGCTCGGCTGTTGTGGGCCATGATCTTGTTCTTGAGCCCGATGATGACTGAGACCCCGAAAAATGTTTACATACGAGAGGAATGAAATAACAAGGCAAGATGGTATAATTATACAGGTATACCAAATGGTTATACGGTAATCTAATATGTAGCATAAAGCAGCGACGCTAGATACAATCCAAAAGGTAGCTAAGATGATGTATGTGCGCTTCAAAGTTACAATTTGCCTGTATCTCAGCCCCAACAATAAGGCGAATAGTCTATCCACGCTTATGGCCGTTATCGTCATCAACGACACTCCACATAATGCTACGGATGTGAGGAAGGCGGTGTCATATGCGTATCGACAAAGATTCCATTGTTCGTGGACCACGGAAATCCAAGTCGCAGCAACGAGAGGCTGGGTAACAAGACCAACCAACAGATCAGTTGTTGCCAGACAACGATACAAGAGTTTGGACGGCGCATGAAGGGAAGATTCTCGGTGAAGGGCAACAAGGATAAGAAAATTGCCAAGAAATGCTGTGATGGAGAGGAGAATGTGAACTGCTGCGAAAGAAACTGATTCTTGCTTAGGCCCACTCAACAATAAAAGGGAGCATCGCAGTTCTCCAAATGTTTTGGTCAGTGTTCCACCTCTTATGAAATTTGTTGGGGACATTGTTCTGTGTTCGTTTCGCTTTTTCTGGCAAGTTATCTATGATTGCAACGAGAAATGAGGTCCAAACAGCATACGCCTACCAACGTTCACTGAAACCCCTACTTCCTAAACAATGTCCACAATTAAAAATCCTCACCAGCGTTTAAGCATTTAAAATGCGTCAGAAAATTCTCTGTTGTGTTAAAAAATGGCCGGAACATGCGAGGTACCTCAGTTGAGAAAAAATACTAAAATATGGAGACATCTGTTATTAACCTCCACTGACAGGATGCTAATCAAATGTTCATATTATTTTTTCGGAATTGAAAATTAATCATTATCAGCCTCAGCAAGTTTCACAGATAATTTAAACTGGCGATTTTTCTCGGTCTTAGAATAAACTGAGTTTGACAAACGGATCAAAATGTTTTAATTCAAATTGTGGTCGCAGCTGCGAATTTATTCAAAATATTCGAATTTACCCGTGTAGTTAATTGCGCTTTGCAGCTTTTCAGTCATCTTTACGTATCCGACCAGTACCTTAGACGAAATTGCCACAAAAGCAAAGTATTACGCCAGCAAACCATTTTCTACAACTATTTTGTCATTCCTTGTTTATTCTCCTCCTTTTGCCAGCGAATTCATAGTGAGTATCCCTGATAATGACAAGCCTAAGGTAGCCAACTAGACCCTAGATCAAATTTGTTTTCTCAGTTCCAATGTCTTGAACACAATATGTAAGACCAAGAAAATACTTTCGTATCAGGTGAACCTCCATGCAAAAGGAAATTTACTGAACTTTTCTTCCTGTGATTGCCTTTAGCGATCAATGATTCTCGCTGGGTAATGCTGACAGTTATTTCCCAATATGGAGGTAAACATGACAATTAATTGATAGAGATGGAAAATAAAGGGATGCGTTTTCCAATCGTATCACTGACTCGATGAACAATTTATTTCCTACTAGTCTATCATATTTTTTGTCTTTCGAGCTCGACTGTAAAATTGACATCGGTTGGCATTTAAAATTTCTCAGGAAACTGTCTACCGTGTTAAAAAAGTTACTTTTTTCATGAATAAAGGCTGATAGTTTCGAAAGAAACTGTTTGGGGCTGCGTCGGTGGGAGTAACGAAATAATTTGGATATATCAACAAAGTTGAAATGGTAAATTGGCCACCGTAATGATTACAAAAGCTGACTTTTCGAGCGTTAGCCCTTCGTCGGAGCGAAGAGAGGATTCGTGGGTTGTGTGTGCTTTTAAAGGCAGAAAATGAAGCTACGTTATTGGTGGGTGCATGGCAACGAGAAAAATATGAATAAATTAGTGGAATGAAAAGCGTTCATTGATCCCTGTGGGATTTAGACTGCCGGTTTGAAAGATGAGCTTTTGTTCAAGATTTTTACGGCTTTCTGTGCCACCTAAGTGCAAGGAAAGACCGCAGATTGCCATATGTTGCTTAGAATGATTAGGTAAATTAAAATATCTAGCGACTGGTTTCGATGCGTCCTTGTCATTCCTTTCCACGTCTCGAAGGTGTTCTCGAAATCGGTCACCTAGTCTTCTGCCTGTTTCGCCGATGTATATCTTTTTGAAATAAGTGCAAGTTATGCAATAGATTACATTAGCGGAGGTGCACGGGAAGTGATCGGTGATCTTAATGGATCGTTTAGGTCCCGATATTTTATCAGTGTTGTGAATGAAAGGACACGTTTTGCATCGTGCACGAGCGCATTTAAAAGTGCCTGGTTGCTCATTAGTCTGAAAAGAACTTCTGACCAAAAAATTGCCTAAGTTTTTGTCGCGTTTGAATGAAATGAGCGGAGGCTGCGAAAAGATAGTGCTTGTCTCTGGATCGTTTTGAAGTAATTTAAAGTTTTTAAGAATGATGGATTTAACTGAGTGGTTGTGAGGGTGAAACGTGAGAGTGAATGGAATGCGGTCGGAATCTTCCTTATGGGACGTTTGTAGTGCTGAATGTCGATCAATAAGTTGAGCGCGGTGGTAACACGCTTGAACGACGGAAACAGGGTAACCACGTTTATCGAAGAACTTACTTTTTTCATACCCTAAATGGTATGAATTAGCAATAAAAGGCAAGCCAGATATAGAGACATCTATCGTATCGTTTTTAGAAGAGCCATAAACCATCTCTCTTAATTTGATAGGGTGCTTTTGAAATGTCCATATCATCTGCATGAACTTTAAACTTGACTGATCATTATCAACCTCGGTAAACTAGAAATAAAGAAAAATAAAAGCTGACGATTTCAATTGGTCTAAGAAAAAAACTGGAAACTCGAAAGCATCAAACTATTGAAATTGAAATTGCAATCTGAGATGCCAGCTTATATTTAAAGTACTTCATTTCAATTTCTAGTGAACACAGTTTTGCACATTTTCAATGCAATGGAAAATATTGCAGTACATGTACATCAAGGGAATAAAGTGCTGAACGAAAAACTGCACTTACAAATTTTTTTTTTGTTTTGAAATCTAGGTACGATATCAATAAAGCAAATCGAGCAAAGGCCAAATTTCACGAGCACTTTTAAACTGAGAATACGAGCATGTGAGTAGACGCAAAAATTTTGCGAGCACGAGCAAGCGAGCGCCCGTGTAATTCTTTCAAGCAATTCGATTGATTATACTTCGAGACGTGAAAGAGCTGTACGCCATTCTGATTGGCTGTATAGGCTTTTATCACATGTGAAAATAAAGTGTATAGATTTCCACAAATGAGCTTTATGGAATAAAACTCTCGTGTTATGTGCAATAAAGTATGGTACATAACAAAGTACCAATGCTAACTATACCCACAGTGCACTGAACAGTACCCTTTTGTATCGCGCCATGTTTAGTGTATTTGATTGGCTCGGCTGTTGTTGGTGATGACTGAGACCCCTAGAAATTTTTATATACGAGGCGACTGAAATAACAAGGCAAGATGATATAACTATATGGCCATACCAACTGGCTTTATGGTAATCTAATGTGTAGCATGAAAGAATGACACTAGATATAATCCAAAAGGTAGCTACGATGATGTATATGCGCTTCAAAGTTACGATTTGTCGCTATCTCAGCCCCAATAACAGGGCGAGAAGTCTGTCCACGCTTATGGCTGTCATCGCCATCAAAGATACACCACATAACGCATAGGCTGTGATGGTGGCTGCGTCACTCTGCGAATCGACAAAGACTCAGAAAATTGTCTGTTATGGCAAAAAGCTTATTTTTGTCGCTTTAACTTGTCAGGTACACCCCGTATGAAATTGGAATAAGAGGAAAATATATTAAAACACCTGGAACATTATCATTGTTTTCTCTGTGCGACAAACAATTCCTCTTTACTTCGCCCACAGGAAGTCATTCATTATCAACAGTTCAGTACGAGTTACTTTGCTCGTGAATAAGTTTAACCCTTGAGCAACACGACTCGCGGGCAAAGGAGTGACGTGCCGCTATGCTAATAACGAGGACTAGCTCGTAAGCTGACCTTATTTATTGACAGGGTGTCAATCAAATGTCCATATCATTTGAGTAAAGTTGAGGCTTGAATCGTTATCAGCATCAGCAAGCTAGAAATAAAGAAACCGAAACAACCAGTTATGGTCAATTTCATTTCACACGAATTATTAAAGTTTGTTAACATACACAAGCAACGGAACCATCTTTACATATTTATAAGCATAACGGAAATTTTTCTGGGACGACAAAACAAATTCGAGACTAAACATCGACAAATGCAACTCGTTTGGCAATATGGCGTCGATAACAAGCCTCTTTCTTTGAGTTAAGAAAAGACGTTGAATTCAAAAAACTCTTTTAAACTTCTCTTTGAAGTTTTATCCAACAATTTTCTATTGCTAAAAAATTAGATTAAACACGAAAGTAAAATGCACCCATATCTTTTTCCGATTATACCTTGCCGTATTCATGAACATTGGTAGCTAGCTAGCACGAAAACTACTCTTGAAGAGATATGGTTGGTGTTTCAATGCATTTCTTTCAGCTGTTTCTGTAAAAAAAAGCTATTTAGTGCACACAACAAGCCATTTTGTTTTAATGAATACTCGATTAAAAGTGGGAGCCCCACAGGGCCTTGCGTTACAGAAATCAATAGTATTGTTCAATGATTGACATTAATCAACATAAAAAACATGAATTAGCGGTAAAAATATTCACAACACAAAAGAACATAGATCAACGGATACACTATTCCCAACAGACTGCGTACAGACCTTGAACAAAAATATTATTTGAGCTTTTGATTTCTTCCTATCTAATAACATATTTGACGGGTACGTATGATGGACGATCCTCGCAGTAGATAGCGCTATTTAGGCAATAGCGAAAATCAGACCTGAAAAAAATCAGGCCTGTACGGGATTCGAACCACTTACCTCTGCGATACTAGTGCAGCGCTCTACCAATTGAGCTAACAAGCCAACTAAGAGCAGGCCGTTAAGTTGATTCGTAATAAACCCGTGAAATTAGTAAATGAGATACAATGAATATATGAAGTTCATATATTTTTGAACTGTGGTATTAGATACGTACGATGGACGATCCTCGCAGTAGATAGCGCTATTTAGGCAATAGCGAAAATCAGACCTGATTAAAAAAAAATCAGGCCTGTACGGGATTCGAACCACTGACCTCTGCGATACTAGTGCAGCGCTCTACCAATTGAGGTAACAAGCCAACTGAGAGCAGGCCGTTAAGTTGATTCGTAATAAACCCGTGAAAGTAATGAATGAGATACAATGAATATATGAAGTTCATATATTCATTGTATCTCATTTATTACTTTCACATTGTAATCAGGCCTGTACGTATCCCGTACAGGCCTGATTTTTTTCAGGTCTGATTTTCGCTATTGCCTAAATAGCGCTATCTACTGCGAGGATCGTCCATCATATGTATCTAATACCGCAGTTCAAAAATATATGAACTTCATATATTCATTGTATCTCATTTATTACTTTCACGGGTTTATTACGAATCAACTTAACGGCCTGCTCTCAGTTGGCTTGTTAGCTCAATTGGTAGAGCGCTGCACTAGTATCGCAGAGGTCAGTGGTTCGAATCCCGTACAGGCCTGATTTTTTTTCAGGTCTGATTTTCGCTATTGCCTAAATAGCGCTATCTACTGCGAGGATCGTCCATCATACGTATCTAATACCGCAGTTCAAAAGTATATGAACTTCATATATTCATTGTATCTCATATTTGACGGGTGTTTTCATACAATAATTGTGTAATCACTTTCAGCTTTAAAAGTACTATATATAACTCGAGGAGGACCTAACTCTATGGACAGCAAAGTGCTTGTCTGATTGTTTGCTTCACTGCTCGTCTTACTTCAGTTATCTTCCAGCAGTAAAGGAGGGGGGCTTTGGGAATTTCGGTTTTGCGGTTTTTGGGCCTAAAAGGTTCGGTTTTTCGGTTTTTCGGTTTTAACATTCGGAGTGGTTTGCGGATTTTACGTGTTTTTGCATTCGGTTTTCGGTTTTCACGAAAACTCTGATGCGGTTTTCGGTTTTTGCTTTTTGACCCCTTTAAAGGTGAAAATGTATCGGTTTTGTCAGGTTTGCATGCGGTTTTCGGTTTTGCTGCCTTTTTTCGTCGGTTTTTCGGTTTTGGAGGTTTTTTTCTCCGGTTTTGCGGTTTCCCCGAGGCCCCGGTGCCCCCCTCGTAAAGGAAAGGGTTTAACGTCGAGTTAAAGTAAAGTAAGACACCTGCTACTCCCATTAGGACTACAAAGTGTGATGAATACGTTTTACTACAAGCGACTACAATTGTCTCTATAAAGTATGGTGCCTAACAAACTACTAATGCTAACTGTACCCACAGTGCACTGTACACTGCCTTCTTGCATCGCGCCGTGTTAAATGCACTTGGTTGGCTCGGCTTTTGTTGGAAATGATCTTGTACTTGGGCCTGATGACGACTGAGACCCCGAAAAATTTTTATATAGGAGGTGACTGAAATAATAAGGCAAGATGGTATTAATATAGAAAAATACAGAATGGGTATACGGTAATCCAACGTGTAACATAAAGCAGCGACACTAGATAAAATCCAAACGCCAGCTGCAATGATGTATGTGCGTTCCAAAGTTACAATTTGTCTGTATCTCAGCCCCAACAGCGGGGCGTGAAGTCTATCCACGCTGATGGCCGTCATCGTCGTCAAAGACACTCCACATAATGTATAGCCTGTGAGGAAGGAGGCTTCAAATGCATATCGACAAAGATTCCATTGTTCGTGAGCCACAGAAAGCCAAAAACTAGCAACGACAACTAGGCTGGGTAACAAGACCAACCAACAGATCAGGTGTTGCTAGATAACGATACAAGCGTTTTGACGACGGATGAAGGGAAGATTCTTTGTGAAGGGCAACAAGAATAAGAGAATTGCCAAGAAATGCTGTGATGGAGAGGAGAATGTTGACTGTCAAGAAAGAATTCAAAGAAATTCTTGTTGAAGCCCACCAACCAGAGAGGGGGAACAATACAGTTCTTGAAATGTCTTGGTCTGTGTTCCACCCCAGAAAAATTTGCCGTCGACATTATTCTGTATTCCTCTCTTTTTTTCCTTTTTTGAGAAATATTCGATCTAAACAGCTACACAACGACGACGATCACTAAAAAAAGAGCTCCCTACGTACTCAGTCATATAACTTCCCCATCATTGCTTATTCGTTTGAAAAATGTTAGAGAAATTGTTGCTTTAACTTGTCAGGTACACCCCGTATAAAATTGGAAAAGGAAGCAAATACATAAAAACACCTGTAACATAATTACTGTTTTCTCTGTACGACCTACAATCCCTTTTAACTTAGCCTACGGGCCCATTATCGACGTTTCAGTACGAGTTACTTCGCTCGTGAATGATAAGTTTGAGGCCTTGAGCAACACGACTCGTGGACAAAAGAGCGACGCAAAACTAATGACAAGGACCTACTCGCAAGCTGACCTAGTTTCATTGATGGGGTGTCAATCAAATGTCCATATCATTTGTGTAAAGTTGAGGCTTGAATCATTATCAGCCTGAGCAGGCTAAAAATAAAGAAGATCCAAGTTAAGGATTTCCAACCCATATCAATCAGTCAAGGAAATTCAAATTCCTATAACGAATTGAAATTGATGTATAGCCACACATGCAAACTTACTTTAACATATTCGAATTCAACAGTGTAATTAGTAACATTTTGTGGCTCTTTTACCTCCGTTTCGTCTCCGACAAAACTAGAACAAAGCAAAAGAAGAGCTAAAAAATGACGCGAACATACAATTTTCTGCCGCTTTCGTTTACATTCTCTATTTGTTTTCCTCCTTTCGCCAACAAATTAATATTCTTAGTGATTTTCCTGGATATTAATAAGCCAAAGTTTGCCTATTATATCGTAGTTATACAATTTCTTCGCTTCCAACGTCTTGTTCGCGAAAAGACAAGTAAATTATTTTGGTATCAAACAAGCTTTGACGTATAAGGCAGGTCACTGAATTCTTCATGTCGTAATTCTCTCAAGCGATTATATTAGCAATTGTCCTCTGATAATGAATTTTTTATTATAATGCTAAAGTTAACATGATAATCCATTGATCGAGAAGTAAAATGAACGAATTGGGATAAATTTGATCGAAAAAACAAAGTTTGTGTTGCTACCTTGCTTGCTGCCAATTTTGGTGACCGAGAGATCAAGGGTTTTAGAGAAAATGGTGAAAGAAACAAAGGTATCAAAAACTGTTCAGCCAACTTAATCTAGGAATGAATTAGTATCAAGAGTCAAACACATGGACAAATGTGATAGTATTGTTATGCTACAACTTATTAAAAGCTCAGTCTTCTGATGTAGAAATTCATTCAGAGCTGAGTAAGTAGGATTAATAAATATCATCAGTGCGGGGAAAAAAAAGAAAAGTCCGGTGAAAAGAACTCTATAAGAACCAGTAACTTCAGTTTTATTCCATATGCTAATTTACACATTGCTAGCATTAGTCAAGCAATATTATACATCTCTAAAATTCATAAGCATTATGCACTATGTACAGACTTTTTCATAAGTTTCTAATTTCTTCCTATATATCCAACATACAACATATCTGACGAGCGTTCTCTCTGGCTGGTACTAATCGTGACGTTTTTACTAAGCTATGAAAACTGTCCATTGGAGTGTACCTTAAGAAACCGGGGACCTAACTCTAAAACCATGGACAGCAAAGTGCTTGTCTGATTGTCTGTTTCACTGCTTGTCTTACTTCACTTATCTTCCAGCAGTAAAGAAACGGGTTTAACGTCGAGTTGAAGCGAAGCAAGACACCTGCTACTCCCCTTATGACTACTGAGCCTAATGAATACGTTTTACCGTCACCGATTACTACTGCCACTATGATTAAGTATGGTGCGTAGCAAACTACTAGTGCTAACTGCACCAACAGTGAACTGTATACTGCCTTTTTGTATCGCGCCATGTTCAGTGCATTTGGTTGGCTCGGCTGTTGTGGGCCATGATCTTGTACTTGAGCCCGATGATGACTGAGACCCCGAAAAATGTTTATATACGAGAGGAATGAAATAACAAGGCAAGATGGTATAGTTATATAGCTACACCAAATGGTTATACGGTAATCTAATATGTAGCATAAAGCAGCGACGCTAGATACAATCCAAAAGGTAGCTAAAGGTGATGTATGTGCGCTTCAAAGTTACAATTTGTCTGTATCTCAGCCCCAACAATAAGGCGAATAGTCTATCCACGCTTATGGCCGTTATCGTCATCAACGACACTCCACATAATGGTACGGATGTGAGGAAGGCGGCGTCATGTGCGTATCGACAAAGATTCCATTGTTCGTGGACCACGGAAATCCAGGTCGTAGCAGCGAGAGGCTCGGTAACAAGACCAACCAACAGATCAGTTGTTGCCAGACAACGATACAAGAGTTTAGACGGCGGATGAAGGGAGGATTCTCTGTGAAGGGCAACAAGGATAAGAAAATTGCCAAGAAATGCTGTGATGGAGAGGAGAATGTGAACTGCTGCGAAAGAAACTGATTCTTGCTTAGGCCCACTCAACAATAAAAGGGAGCATCGCAGTTCTCCAAATGTTTTGGTCAGTGTTCCACCTCTTGTGAAATTTGTTGGGGACATTGTTCTGTGTTCGTTTCGTTTTTTCTGGCAAGTTATCTATGATTGCAACGAGAAATGAGGTCCAAACAGCACACGCCTACCAACGTTCACTGAAACCCTACTTCCTAAACAATGTCCACAATTAAAAATCCTCACCAGCGTTTTAGCATTTAAAATGCGTCAGAAAATTCTCTGTTGTGTTAAAAAATGGCCGGAACATGCGAGGTACCTCAGTTGAGAAAAAATACTAAAATATGGAGACATCTGTTATTAACCTCCACTGACAGGATGCCAATCAAATGTTCATATTATTTTTTCGGAATCTAAAATTAGTCATTACCAGCCTCAGCGAGTTTGACAGATAATTTAAACTGGCGATTTTTCTCGGTCTTAGAATAAACTGAGTTTGACAAACGGATCAAAATGTTTTAATTCAAATTGTGGTCGCAGCTGCGAATTTATTCAAAATATTCGAATTTACCCGTGTAGTTAATTGTGCTTTGCAGCTTTTCAGTCATCTTTACGTATCCGACCAGTACCTTAGACGAAATTGCCACAAAAGCAAAGTATTACGCCAGCAAACCATTTTCTACAATTATTTTGTCATTCTTTGTTTATTCTCCTCCTTTTGCCAGCGAACTCATAGTGAGTATCCCTGATAATGACAAGCCTAAGGTAGCCAACTAGACCCTAGATCAAATTTGTTTTCTCAGTTCCAATGTCTTGAACACAATATATAAGACCAAGAAAATACTTTCGTATCAGGTGAACCTCCGTGCAAAAGGAAATTTACGGAACTTTTCTTCGTGTGATTGCCTTCAGCGATCAGTGATTCTCGCTGGGTAATGCTGACAGTTATTTCCCAATATGGAGGTAAACATGACAATTAATTGATAGAGATGGAAAATAAAGGGATGCGTTTTCCAATCGTATCGCTGACTCGATGAACAATTTATTTTCTACTAGTTATCATTTTTTTTTGTCTTTCGAGCTCAATTGTAAAATTGGGATTTAAAATGTCTCCGGAAACTGTGTACCGTGTTAAAAAAGTTACTTTTTTCATACCCTAAATGGTAAGAATTAGCAATAAAAGGCAAGCCAGATATAGAGACATCTATCGTATCATTTTTAGAAGAGCCACAAAACAATCTCTCTTAATTTGATAGGGTGCTTTTGAAATGTCCATATCATCTGCATGAACTTTAAACTTGACTGATCATTATCAACCTCGGTAAACTAGAAATAAAGAAAAATAAAAGCTAACGATTTCACTTGGTCTAAGAAAAAAACTTGAAACTCGAAAGCATCAAACTATTGAAATTGTAATCAGAGATGCCAGCTTATATTTAAAATACTTCATTTCAATTTCTAGTGAACACAGTTTTGCACATTTTCCCATACATTTCCTTCTAATTTTCAAGTGTGGATACGCTATTGTCCTAGAACCGGTACGTTCTAACTACTGTCTCGTCGCTAAGAGTTTGGACAGCTGATGGAAGGAAGATACCTTGTGAACGGCAACAATGATAAGAGAATTTCCAAGAAATGCTGTTGGGAAGAGGAGAATGTTAACTGCTGTGATAAAAACTGATTCTTGTTTAAGTCCAGCTTCTAAAGGTGGTGGGGGGCAGCATAGGAGTTCTTGTGTTGTTTTCGTCTACTTTCCACCCCTAGTGAAATTTGTTGTCAACATTATCTGTTTTCTTTTTCTTGCCGTGTATTTGTGATTGCAAGGAGAAATATTTGTGTAAACTGCAGACACCAAGGCGCGATCGCTTAAACCTCACTTCTTTAAATTTAGCCACATAAAGACCACCTCAGCAGCCTTTATTCATTCAAAATGTGCTCGGAAATTTTCTGTTCTTTCAAAAACTGCTTAATTTTTTCCGCAATCCATCAGGTGCCTTACGTATGAAATAGCAATAAAAGGAGATTATAGACACCTGCTTCAGTTTTTACAATGCACTAAACAGATAATAATAATAATAATAATAATAATAATAATAATAATAATAATAATAACCTTTATTTTAAGAGGGTGACACCAATTACTTTTGAAAGTATTCTCCCTAGAGTCCCTCTTTACCTGGATCATTTCATCCGGATAATTTGAAGCGAATGTTTTGGTATGAAGCAAGTTTTCTTTTATGTGGCGAGAGATTGAAGTCTTGTTGCGATTCTCTTGAGCGATTGACAATTCTCTTTTCGCAGTGAAAGTTGTTATTCAATATTGAATTAAACATGATAGTTTATTGATGGAGATAGAAATGAAGGGATGGGTGGTCATAACCTTTCAAGACTCGATGAACAATTCTTTTCATTCTAGTTTTTTTAATTTTATCATCACTTGTGAATATTAAGTTGCGTACTGCTCCGCCTATTACCAACTCTTACCAGTCTTTCAAGCTCGACTGTAAAATTACCGCATGCTTCATATCGCACACAGACCAATGAATAATTGTTAAAACTCAAAATTTAGGAGACATCAGTTAGTCATGACAGATCCGACCTCGTTTTGAGTCTAGGCTTTATCGAATACCAAATTATTCATTTTGTACTCGTTCTATAGTTACTTTTCTTTCAAGCCTATAATTTTTTTTTACTTTAAATCTGTTATTATATTAATCGACGGGGAACTAGCTGATGAACAAACCAAACGAGTGCGTGAATCTGTTGCTTAAAAGATGCAGTATATCATGCAATTCTCCTTACGGTTTAGGAGTTTATGCAGGAAATTTTTACTCCTTTTAAATTCTCTTTGATTATTCCGAATAGCAACTGCAGCTGAACTTCTAAACAGTAACGAGTGGGCCGAGACCAGCTTTTTCTTCTCAATTAGTAGAGTTTAGCTAAAAAGAAATATTGTTGGCAAAAACAAAGACATCGGCTATATTTCTGTTTGACAATACCATAAGGAAACTCTTTCTTTTCACCCTTTATAAGAGATGAATTAAGTGGTACATTAGGATAAATTGTCATTTAAGGGCCGATTATTAAGTGGAGATGTTCTTCCTTTATTGCATTCGATACTAAACTAAAGATCTGTGTGAAGTTCAGACTTGACACATGATCAGCCTCAGCGAACTGAAAATAAAAAGTTCAAGCTGGGTACTTTACTTGGTCAAAGCATGAGATCGTCCGAGGAAACATTAATTTCGTGACAATCTCCGAATGCATCAAATAACGGAAATTTAAATTTTTGTCACAGATGTCAACTTTGAATTAAATTTGCAATGAACAAAGTTTTGTAGCCTATTTTTCTCCTTTTTGTATCCCCTGACTAAAATCTTAAACAAAACCGTGACAGGATGTTAACCTACCAAACCATATACTTTTTGCAATTTTACAATCTTGGTTAGAATATTCAAAATGAACGTCGTTTATAATATTTTAATGGTGCATTTCTCTAAATTCTCCTTTGATCACGACGGATTGAATTACGAATTGTTAAAGCGCCACACGATGATTGAATTTCATTTACGTCAAGACGACGAGAGTAAATATTAACCAGCGCGTTGAGCAATAAAGCGTCAAAATCAAGCAATTTCCCTAGGGAAGCAAACAAAGGTGGAAATTGTTTAACTTAACATAAAAATATGTCGAGAACTCTCCGCTGTAACTACTCTTTAAAGTTTTACCCAATGCCGTCACATTTTGTTAAAGAAATTAAACATGAGAGTAAAATGCATATAACTCTGGTTTCATGACAAAGTTAGAATTCGAATAGGATTAGATTTAATCGAACATGATCTAATGATAAAAATAAGTGAAAGAAGTGTTACACTACGTTTCGACGACACCATGTCATCATTTTCAAGTGAGAGGAGAATAAAATTTGACAACTTAATATATACCGTGCGAGGCGATAAAACGTAAAATATGCATGTAAAAAGTGACAAATTCAAATAAAATTAATAAATAGTTTTGCGCGTATGGAGTCTGATTGTGTGTTCAAGCATGGCCTTTTCTTTGTTATGAATAACATTTCATAAATCAGACAGTCCAGTTTTCCCTTACACTCAGTTGCTGAAGTTCTTATTTCTTGCTTATCCAAGGACAGATCTTACGAACGTTCTCAAATAAAAATCGTGACTTAATGACTCAGCTTTGGAATGTAAAATAATATATGTATCAATTTGATGAGGATCTAGCTCCATGGACAGCAAAGTGCTTTTCTGATGGTTTGCTTTACTGCTTGTCTTACTTCAGCAATCTTCCAGCAGTAATGAAAACGGGTTTAACGTCGAGTTAAAGTAAACTAAGACAGCTGCTACTTCCCTTAATACTACTAAGTGTGATGAATATGTTTTACTGTCAGCGATTACAATTGTTACTATGAAGGATGGTGCATAACAAACTACTAACGCTAACTGCACCCACAGTGCACTGTTCACTGCCT
The DNA here is from genome assembly GCF_964205215.1 of Stylophora pistillata. Taxonomy (NCBI): domain Eukaryota; kingdom Metazoa; phylum Cnidaria; class Anthozoa; order Scleractinia; family Pocilloporidae; genus Stylophora; species Stylophora pistillata. The sequence goes on from NC_142529.1 coordinate 27,918,280, forward strand.
TTTTGTACCGCGCCATGTTCGGTGCATTTGGTTGGCCCGGCTGTTGTTGGAGATGATCTTGTACTTGAGCCCGATGATGACTGAGAACCCGAAAAATTTTCATATACGAGGCGACTGAAATAACAAGGCAAGATGGTGTAATTATACTATCATATAAAATGAGTATACGGTAATCTAATATGTAGCGTAAAGCAGCAACACTAGATACAATCCAAAAGGTAGCTACAGTGATGTATGTGCGCTTCAAAGTTACAATTTGTCTGTATCTTAACCCCAACAACAGGGCGAGAAGTCTGTCCACGCTTATGGCCGTCATCGTCAGCAATGACACTCCACATAATTGAACGTCTGTAAGGAAAGCGGCGACAAATACGTATCGACAAAGATTCCATTGCTCGTCAGCCAAGGACATCCAATAAGTAGCACTGAGAGGCTGGCAAACAAGACCAACCAACAGATCAGTTGTTGCCAAACAGCGATACAAGAGTTTGGACGGAGGATGCAGGGAAGATTCTATGCGAAGGGCAACGAGGATAAGAGAGTTTTCATTCACATGCAAATTAAACTCATTTTCACAAGAATGGTTGAGCACCAGGCCTCGCTATGAAAAAGAGGTTAAGGGTAATTCGGAAATGGGCTATTAAAACGACTGTTTTATATCTCCATTTTTTTTGCATCAAGCTTGATTCTCATGCACTTCGTTCTAGAGACGGTGGCGAGTTTTGCGCAATACTTTCGCGGCTTTAGCGACGTATATATATATATATCTATGTATGATAGAGGGGAGGGGGGTGGCTTATTGATTTAGTCCGATTTTTACTTAGTTCTTATTAACCGAGCGGGAGGTCTTTATGGGAGAATCTTGACCGAGGTCGCCAGTAGCTCGGTTGATAAGATGTTTATTATGTGGCTGTGTCTTATATGCCAATTTTTTATATTCTCTGTACCTTTTTTTTCTAGACCGGTCAAGATGGGAAAATGTAGACCGCTTTCAATATTGATTTCAGCCAATCAAATTTGTGAAGTCGATAGTTCCCAGTCCTTGTGAGACACAGCCATATAATAGAATAAAAAAGGATATGATGTACCGTATTCATTCAAAATTGATCTCAATTAAAGTTTTTCAAATTGACAGAGTCAAAATCCTCAGTAAAGTCTCATGAGTTGTATGATTTGTCATAATCCTCGCTCTGTAATTTCTGTATACCGTATTCTATTGATGCCAACATGCTTACATCAATCAATCAATCAATGGCCATAATCAATTATAAATGACAAAGTAAAATTATAGTACTTGATATTAAAATAAAGGTCCAAAGTAAAATTGAAGTTTAACATGTTGAACGATACCATGGCTTTTAGTATCTAATTAACATTCTTATTCTTATTCTTATCATATTTATTATTATCATCATTATTATTGTCATCATTTTTATCAATAATGTTATCATATTAAATACAATTATTAACATCGTTACTGTTATTGTCAGTCGTGGCACTAAATCGATCGATCTCCGACCTCGACTCTAAATGATTTTGTTATTAAAACAGAATTTTTGTGAAGAATCTACGGCACAGGAAGAATGTTAGGGCACAAGCACCTGCCGCATACATGAAAGCTTGTGTACATGTAACAAGCAAGCTTTTACCTCATCCCAAGTATTGTCAAATTGAGGAAATAATTACAAAAGTGCCATCACGCCCTCATACACGTGACTGAATGATTTGTTAGAGGGATAATCCTAAATAATTTTAATAGCTTGACGGGAGGGCATGGTTGAATTTTGAAGGAAAATAAGTGGAATGGCCCAAAGCATTAATTTGGTTGTGGTATTTCCTACCTGTCGAGTGATTGTTTCCGTTTCCAATTTTAGTCGGATGTGAGGCGCAAAGAAAAAAAAACCGGTAATAGGCTGTCATTTACGAAGTTTGCGTTCAAATAGTTTCCGACCTATTAACGTTTCACGCCGAATATTCAAGTTTCTGCGTAAGTGCGATTAAACAAAGTCAGGTTTTCGTGATCGTGGCCATGGTCAAAGCAACAATATCTCTCTTCAGATGCAGTTCGTTACAAAAAGACATTAGACAAAAAAACAAAACAACTGTTTATCAAGTCACGAAATGCTGAAGAATATTTTCTAGCCTAAATACTGTCTCTCAACTTCAAGAAATGTGGTAGTGTTGGGTAGAATTTCATTTAAAATCTCCTTTTCAGAAAAAGGTAAGTTATTATTTCTCTTTTCATGCTCGATCGCTCGCTCGAAATTGATTTTCGGAAGCAAAATATAAACAAAGGAAGAGATATTTCATATTTACGCGTACTATCTACATTGTTTGAGACATTTCGTTTCAGAAGAGAGAGGCTTTTTATGCTTTAGTAAAATTATGACAGCAGTGTTTGATATATCTTAAATCAGTGCAAAGTAAGGCCTATACTAGACATGCAGGTTTGGCAAACACCGTTATTTGATGATAAAACTTCCTTTTTCTTTTCATGTGAGGACACTTTGCTGAGAAGCTTTCCGGGTGTAGAAGTTTGGTCGCACTCTTTCATATAGAAAAATAAAAAAACAACCGAAAGTATCGCACCATTCAAGACTTAAAATTATTGATAGCACTTATCGTTACGTTCTGTTCTTTTATTTAAAAGTTTTTAAGTAAAACGTAACTTATGGCGAAAAAGTACAGAGAAATTATAAGGAATCTAATAAGCTGTTGGTTACGCAGAAACTGGTTCCTCTCACGGATGACAATAAATGCAAAATACAGCGATACAATGGGATAAAAAGTGACATATATGTTCGTCAAACACAGTTTTCACCTACATTTGAACTGTGGTAACTATGTTTTTGAGGTCAGTATTCTGGATCTTAAAATCAAAGCAAGTTATAAGTGATTTTGGTGCGTAGGAGTATTCTATAGAAAAATTCACTGCCTGACGAGTGAATTCCACGTTAAATTTCACGCCAAAAACCGATATCGCACTCATCGCGAAGCGATGAGTGCGATATCGATTTTTTAAGTGAAATTTAACGTGGAATTCACGAGTCAGGTAGTGAATTTTTCTTGAATCGCATAACTGAATAAAAATAAGAAAACAAGAAATTAAAGCGGCAATGTTATTGTTTGTTTTTATTCCGTACGCGCGCCCTTAAGAGAGCCATTTTAAAGTCAATTGTCAGAACTGTCATTAATTGTTAAGGGAATGGAAAGCAAGGTAAGTCGCTCACGTTTGAACCGTCGACAATTTTAATTGTAACTCGTGAATTTTTCTTGAATCACATAGCTAAAGCCACCAAATCACTGGGCGAAACAAGATGTTTTGTATTTTTGTGCGCCACGCCAGTGCGCAAACAATGGAAACCCTTTCAAAGTCAGGTGTCAATATCTAGCGAATAGAGGGAACAAGATATTTTTAGAATGAAAACCACTTTTATTTCAAACTCGTGGAGAAAGCGGTGCCTCACATTTTACAATCTTCAGCAAATAAACTAAAAAAGTACACAATACGGAGTTATTTAAGACAGAGATTTGCCTGCTACCACTCAACTTGGCAAAATGTGGCGCCGACAATCAACAACTGAATGGTCAAATCCTCAAGCGAAATGAAAATTTCAAGCGTTCCGGTATCAAAGCAAGATCTACAAATAACCGGTAAGTGCTTTCAGTTGTAAAAAAAGGTGTATTCAAAATATGATGATTAAGACTGGAATTTCTCGGTAAACTCTGGCGAAAAACAGCTCAGTTAAAAGTCACAATTTTAACTGTTTTTCTTTTATCGCAGGGAGTCGCTCGTTGGTGTCAATGCTGGACTGAAAGTTTATGGAAATATTTACTGAAGAATTATTAAAAGTTACTCCAGTAAACATTCCGCCAACTGCTCCTGCCATCAGGTAATCAGAACGACTGGCATTGCTGTCAAGGTCACTAGTAGCTGCTGTGTTGCTTGGCGTGGCTGAGCTATTGAGAACAATCTCCCATAAAGCATGACTTGAATAGCCGTTGGTAGTTGTCGCGCTTGGCGTGGGTTGAAACCGGCCAACTTATTCGACATTCGCCGCTATTTCCACAGGATTATGGCTGTAGCTGGATATGTTATTTATGTTATGGATTCCGGATTGGAGTGGCCAGTGAGCTCTGATATCTCTGGTGGGTCGAAATCATCACTGAGCGCTTGGATGACAGTTCTTCGACCACTCGAATTTGTGAATTTGCCGTCTAGTGTTTTTTGAAACCATGTTTTATCTAAAAGAGGCCAGTTCGTTGTCTGTATAGGCTACACTGGTTTGGATTTCGGGAAAAGATGCTTGACCTTTTTCGGCATTGATACTTGTTTTGGTTTTCTTTCGTAACGCTTGTTTGGTTTTCCTCGGCAAGAACTGTCGTTTGGCTTTCTTCCCTCGTCTCTGGCATTTTGATTTTTTCTATGCGTTTTCTCGTACTTTTAAGCATGAGTGGTTTCCTCCAATTTTCTAAAAATTTGAATTTCAAGTCAAAATTTGGAAGACATTCGTTTTCTATAAATTTGTTCATATTTGTTCATATTTTCGTGGCGCTAGTTGTATTTACGTTTTTACGTTGGTAACAATAATTTTTGCTGGCGACTCAAGTCAGCAATATCGCTTTATGCATTAGTGCGATTCCACGCTAAATACCCTCTCTTCCGGTTGACGTATTGACCAATCAGAGCGCGTGTTTACTTTAAGCTATGCGATTCTAAATGAAATATTGCTTGTTGCAATTTTTAGGTAACTACAAGGAAAATGGAAACGAAAGTTTACTAAGCTACGCTTTAATGACGACAACAGATTTAAAAGGAGGTGGATCACATACTTAAACATTTCAAGAAGAGCATTACTACTAGTAGACATGTAGACATGTATATTTATACAGGATAGCCCATTCAGTGTAGTAAACATTGGTATCAACGGGGGTCCTGTTACCCACCCATCCCACCCCAGGGGAGGACATCCATCATACAGTAATCTCGTGCGTGGGAAATTTACGCCTCCTGCCCCTAACCCTGCAGGAGAAGGGACCTCCATTTATTCGTCCCTATCCGAGAAGACTAGAATATCTAAACCATTTCTTGATGTTATAGAAAGGTAGCATATTCTTCTCAATTATTTTAAGACCCTGAGTGTTGGTCCGGCCGGGGCTCGAACCCTCGACTTCCCGCACAAGAGTCCAGTGCTCTGTCCATTGAGATAACCGGGAGGTGGTTAAACTCCCTCTTTTGTGGATGGGCTTCAACAAGAATCAGTTTCGTTCTTGGCGGTGCACATTCTCCTCTCGGTGACCGCTTTTCTTGGCAATTCTCTTATCCTTGTTGCCCTTCAAAAGGAATCTTCCCTTCATCCGCCGTCCAAACTGTTGTATCGTAGTCTGGCCATAACTGACCTGTTGGGTGGTCTTGTTAGTGAGCCTCTCTATGTTACTTATTGGATATTCTTGGTTCAGGAAAACTGGAGTCTTTGTCAATACGCAAGAGACACATTTCAGATAACAAGCTTTGCATTATGCGGAGTTTCTTTGATGACGATGACAGCCATAAGCGTGGACAGACTTCTCGCCCTAGCCTGTTATTGGGGCTGAGATACAGACAAATTGTAACGTTGAAACGCACATACATCATTATAGCTACCTTCTGGAAGTTATATGCAGTGTCGCTGCTTTATGCTTTAAGCTCGATCATCGTGTAACGAATTGGTATGTATATATAGTTATACCATCTTGTCTAGTTATCACAATCATGAGCTCGTACACAAAGATTTTCCGCACTCTCAATCGTCATCAGGCAGAAGTACAAGATCGTGTTGAACAATAGCCGAGCCAACCAAATGCACTGAACATGGCGCGACATAAAAAGGCAGTGAACAGTGCACTGTGGGTGCAGTTATCATTAGTTGTTTGTTATGCACCATACTTTATAGGGGAAATTGTAACCGCTGACAGTAAAAGATATTCATCACACTTAGTGGGATTGATGGGAGCAACAGCTGTCTTAGTTTACTTTAACTCGACATTAAACCCGTTTCTTTACTGCTGGAAGATTAGTGAAGTGAGACAAGCGGTGAAACGGACAATTTGAGAGGCACTATGCTGAGGTTAGAAATAATAATATGTGATTGCATGAGCAGTTAAAGCGCATTGAAAAGTTCAAGGTACTAATTTAAGTTCCACTGAGAACAGCTGAGGAAAAGTGAAGAAAAAAAACTCATTTTACTTACTGTATTACAGAAGAGGAACGCCTCTGGTTGGCATTCCTATGATAAACAACGTCTTGCAAACGGATAGAAACATGTCAGACCTGAAAAAAAAAAAAAGAAAAAAAAAAAATCAGGCCTGTACGGGATTCGAACCACTGACCTCTGCGGCCTGATTTTCGCTATTGCATAAATAGCGCTATCTACTGCGAGGATCGTGCATCATACGTATCTAATACCGCAGTTCAAAATACATAAACTTCATATATTCATTGTATCTGATTTATCACTTTCACGGGTTTATTACGAATCAACTTAACGGCCTGCTCCCAGTTGGCTTGTTAGCTCAATTGGTAGAGCGCTGCACTAGTATCGCAGAGGTCAGTGGTTCGAATCCCGTACAGGCCTGATTTTTTTCAGGTCTGATTTTCGCTATTGCATAAATAGCGCTATCTACTGCGAGGATCGTGCATCATACAGATCAGTTGTTGCTAGACAACGATACAAGGGTTTGGACGGCGGATGGAGGAAGGATTCCTTGTGAAGAGCAGTAAGGATAAGGGTATTCCCAAGAAATGCTGTGCTGGAATATGGTTGTTGATAAACTTCCCCATTCTCTTTGTGTCAAGTGGAAAGAGTACAAGAGAGAGAAAGAGCTGAAACATGCAACTCTTCTGGACTTTGAGAAGTGGGTTAAAGTGCAAGCAGAAGTCCATGATGATTTTGGAATCTGGACAAGCAAGTCACCAATAGCCCTACCCGAGCATAAGTTAAAACATCACCGTGGAGCTTCAGCAGTCTACAGTGCCGTAACAGCCCCGTCTGGAAATTCTTCGCGTTTCAAACAAAGTGGTCAGTTTACCTCACCTCCGTGCGTGATGGGCGATGTAAAGTGTCACAAACTACACAGTTGTCCCAAATTTAAGGAGTTGTCTGTTGTGGAAAGAGTAGTCAAAGTAAGGGAACATGGACTGTGTTTTCGTTGCTTTGGAAGGCACTGGGCAAATGTACAAAACAGTGCGGTGTCAATGGCTGTACCAGGCTACACAATGAATTGCTTCATAGAACCTTGGAAGAAAATAAGTCCTTAAGTATCCCTTCTCCAGTAGAACCACCTATTCAACCTAGTCAGCCTGAACCGTTGGTGGAAGGTTCACATGTGATGCAAGCTACATCTAATAAGTCTAGAGTCTTACTACAAGTGGTTCCCGTAACTCTGTATGGACCATGTGGTCAACTCAATGCACACGCACTCTTTGATCCTGGTAGTACTTGTTCTCTTATTCGGGGAGATGTAGCAGCCCAGTTAAATTTAGATAGTCCCACTACTTCCTTGGACTTGCGTGGTATTCAAGTCACTTCTCATCTTAAAACAAAGCGAGTCTCATTTAAAGTTGGTCCTGTTAATGAAGCTTAAACTCGTTATCTGGTGTAAAATGATTTGGTTGCAGAAAAATTGAATGTGCCTCCCGCATCAGTCAACATAGCAAATGTTCGGTCCCAGTGGAAACATTTAGGTGACATTGAGCTTCAAGATGTGAACTGAGCAGAGGTCAAAGTCATCCTTGGAAGTGACGTCACAGAAATCATTATCCCAAGAGAGGTGCGAGAAGGACCTAGAGGTTCACCGTTTGGAATCAAAACTAAGCTGGGCTGGACTGTGACAGGAACACTCCCAAGAAATTCTCGCGATTCAGAATCCGTTTGTTTTATCCATGTGGCTTCACCTGAAGAAGAGCTTAATGAACTTGTGAAAACTTGGTGGAAGACAGAGTCGTTTGGATGCAAGTATGACAGCGATGAAAGGCGATCGAAAGAAGATGAGCTGATTTTGGAGTCTCTTGAGAAAACAACTTGTAAAGTTGATGAGAGATATCAAGCTGGACTAATTTAGAAGGATTTAAATACTACTTCGCCGCTGCCACCAGTGTAACAGCGAAAAGCCACCTTTAGTTGTGGAGCAATCCCGCTTAAAAGGGTAGCATAACCGCCGCAAGTTATCACACATCACACTGTTTAAAAGTTCAACCGAACATGCATTTTAAACGTTCTGTCGCCGAAACTCAGCTCGACCAGTTCGTGTCCAGTCCCCCTACAGTTCATCTGTTACACTCTCCCCCCCCCCCCCCCCTAATGCTGGACTTCGCTTTTTCTCTTACAAAAAACCAATTGATCAATAATATTTAAAGTCGGGACACTGCCGCACTCGCGACTGTCTACCACTCCACGTTGTCCGTTGGACATTGGTACCATTTCCATCTGCAGTCTCCGGGAGTCGTCCAACCGAGCCCGAACTCGCCGCCTCCTCTGTCTCGTCCTCTGCTCCTGGATTTCCCGAAGACAATGTGATTTTCTCTGCTTCTGGACCAACATGATCCTTTAACTCCGGCTCCCCCACTGTACCTGCCAACGGTCCGTTGTATCTGCGTCCAGGCTCTCTCTATCATCTCCCACAGCCACCTCCCCACTATCCGCACGAGATTCACCAACAATTACTGGATTTGGCATTGCCAGACACGGATCTTGATTTCCTTGTGAATCCTTCTCATCGCGCCTCCCTTGTGGCTAATGGAATTGTGCACAGTTTAATTTGGTTGTGATGTACTATTCTTCTACGGGTTCTTACAGCTTCCGTTCCGCAGTACTGGATCCTGTACACAACATCTCCCACTTGCTTCACGATTTTCCAAGGCCCCACCCACGGGCAGTTCAATTTTTGGCATCGCCCCTTTCTGGTCGAGCGATCATACCACCACACCAGATCGCCAACACGGTATTCTTTCCCTCTAGCCCATCGGTCAAAGCCCACGTTCTGCCTTCGGTGAGCAGTATTCAAACTCTCACGAGCCGATTGAAATGCATTTTCCAATGTTGTTCTCAACTTCTTTCCAAAGGCGGTCTGCGAGTATCCAGGTTCCGGAACTGGTGTTGCTATGGGGTAAAACCGGTGCTCTCGTGGATTGCCGAGTTGTAGGCCATCATGACACCAGGAAGTTTCTCGTCCCAGTCTTTCTGATTCTCACTCACCATCTTGGAGAGCATCACGTTAACCGTTCTAATTACTCGCTCAGTCGCTCCGTCCGACTGGGGGTGGAATGGTGTCGTCCGTTTAATTGCTACTCAGAGTTTCATGCTCCATCAGGAGCAATCATCAGGCGACTGATGAGTGGACAACCACGAAATAGGTCTGTAGGGATGAAATGTAGTTGAATTATTTTTTTCTGCCTATCACAAGTTATATTTAACAGTTATTTGACAATATTCACCGAACCTGAGGCGAATAATTGTTTTAGTATAATTTCAGAGCTGAACAACAGAGAAATTTCTATTGAAAATCATAATATTTTAGTAACATTTATTAACATTTTATTTCAACATTTTTTAGCATAATTTCAGAGCTGAACAAAGAGTTTCTAGCAATCTGATTGGTCGAACGGTTCCTTATATGACGCTATATAAACCGCTCCGCGCGGTTTATATAAGATGTTCAACTAAAATGTTAATAAATGTTACTAAAATGTTACGATTTTAGAGATTTCTCTGTTGTTCAGCTCTGAAATTATACTAAAACAATTATTTGCCTCACAATCGGTGAATATTGTCGAATAATCCCCTCGACTTCGTCTCGGGGATTATTCGACGATATTCACCGAACCTGAGGCGAATAATTGTTAAATATAAACCGCGTGGAGCGGTTTATATAGCGTCATATAAGGAACCACTCGACCAATCAGATCGCTGGAAACTTTTTGCTCAGCTGTGAAATTATACTAAATATGTATATAACTCACACAAAGGAGAATGGGCTTCCGTTTTCAACGCTTTATTCAAGACCCGACGCGTTTCGGCATTTGCCTTCCTCAGGGGCCTCAACATGCAATTGTTACAGAGTCTTAATTCTTGGTTAATTGTGTGACGTAGTACAATGCGTCAGTTGCTTATTGAGTAGAATGTTTTGTAAACAATTAGTATTTCTAATAAGTTAAGAGTTTTACAACCTTCATAACGTATGTTTTAAACAATTTATGTACCAAAAACTTTATAAAGTTGTTTACTCCCTACCGATTAATTTAGTAGAAATTGTGATCGCTCATAGCAAACAATATCCACCACATTTAGTGCTCTTTAGACAAATAGCAAGTTGGTCAGTTTTCTTTAACTCGACGTTAAACCCTTTGCTTTACTGCTGGAAGATAAGTGAAGTAAGACAGGTAGCAAAGCAAACAATGAGACAATCACTTTGTCCATGGAGTTAAAGGGTTGTAGGGGTGAAAGCGTTGTCTTTGTAGTTTCTAAACTCAACATACATCGCGCTCTACTTTAATGTATCGAGCACTGTAAAACAGAAAAATCGAAAGGCAGACGTCCTATATACCGTAAATCCTCTATTAAGCCCCGGGGGGTATTTCAGGTACTTTGGGGGCTTGGCTTATGAGAGGCGGGGGCGTGGTAGAGGTGGGGGTGGCTTATTAATTTAGTCCGATGTTTACTACCAGGATACAAAACGATATGATGTACCGTATTTATTCAAAATTGATCTCATTTTAAAGTTTTTCAAATTGACATAGTCAAACTCCTCAGTAAAAGTCTTATGCGTTGTATGATTTGTCATAATCCTTGCTCTGTAATTTCTGTATACGGTATTCTATTGATGCCAACATGCTTACATCAATCAATCAATCAATGGCCATAATCAATTATAAGTGACAAAGTAAAATTATAGTACTTGATATTAAAACAAAGGTCCAAAGTAACATTGAAGTTTAACATGTTGAACGATACCATGGCTTTTACTTTATAATTTACATTCTTCTTATTATTATATTTATTATTATCATCATTATTATTGTCACAATTTTTATCAATAATGTTATCATATTAAATACTACTATTAACATCATTACTGTTATTGTCAGTCGTAGCACTAAATCGATCGATTTCCGACCTCGACTCTAAATGATTTTGTTATTAAAACAGAATGTTTGTGAAGTTTCTACGCACACGAAGAAAGTTAGGGTACAAGCACCTGCCGCATACATGAAAACTTGCGTACATGTAACAACCAAACTTTTACCTCATCCCAGGTACTGTCAAATTGAGGAGATAATTACAAAAGTGTCATCACGCCCTCATACACGTGACTGAATGATTTGTTAGAGGGATAATCCTAAATAATTTTAATAGCTTGACTGGAAGGCATGGTTGAATTTTGAAGGAAAATAAGTGGAATGGCCCAAAGCATTAATTTGGTTATGTGGTATTTCCTACCTGTCGAGTGATTGTCTCCGTTTCCAATTTGAGTCGGATGTGAGGCGCAAAGAAAAAAAACCGGCAATAGGCTGTCATTTACGAAGTTTGCGGTCAAATAGTTTCCGAGTTAATAACGTTTCACGACGAATACTCAAGTTTCTGGTTAGGTGTAATTAAACAAAGTCAGGTTTACGTGATCGTGGCCTGGCAGGTACTGTCAAGGAAACAATATCTCTCTTCAGATGCGATTACAAAAATACATTAAGACAAAAAAACAAAACAGCTGTTTATGACGTCATGAAATGCTGAAGAACATTTTCTTGCCTAAATACCGCCTCTCAACTTCAAGAAATGTGGTAGCGCTTGGTAGAATTTCATTTAAAATCTCCTTTCCAGAAAAGGGTATGTTATTATTTCTCTTTTCATGCTCGATCGCTCGCTAGAAATCGATTTTTGGGAGCAAAATATAAACAAAGGAAGAAATATTTTACATTTACGCGTACTATCTACATTGTTTGAGACATTTCGCTTCAGAAGAGAAAGGTTTTTTTATGCCATAGTAAAATTATGACAGCAGTGTTTGATACATCTTAAATCATGTTTATACTAGACATGCAGGTTTGGCGCAGCCCCTAACAGCCTTTATCCAAATTTATCAAGGTATCTAGAGGTAAATTAATTCGAATATCGTAAAAGAGTTGGGTATCTATCGCACTGTTAAAATACTGATATTTATTATCCAACTACACCTAGACGAGTACAAATAACGCCATAGACGAGTACAAATATCACGCGATATTTGTACTCGTCTATTGTAGAGTACCGGTTAAACAGGTTTTCTCGCATCGCGCAAGCGAAGAATTGGATTGTAGTTACGAAAAAAAACACAAATAGCGGACAATTTAGGTCATATTTCCGACGACGAAGAGTCAGAATGGCTGGCAAATATAGATCCAAGTTCATTAGATGAATCGAACGAAGAAAAACAGCTTGACGACCAGAAAATTTCTTCATTTAATGAAGAAAATAGAAACAGCAACACAACAACGCGCCAATTCCATTCCGCTTCGCATACTTCTGTCAAGCACTCCTCGTAAATAAATATCCGCGAAATTCGCCCGCACTGAAATAACAGTTTGGCGTGTTGGATAATAAGTAACTTATTAGACGTTTTGTTGTGTAGTATCGCTGAGTATTTTTACTCGTTATTTGTATTTTGACTCGCCCTACGGGCTCGTCAAACTACGGCAGAACTCGTAAAAATACTCAGCGATACTACACAACAAAACGTCTAATAAGATATATATATCATATTAACCAAGCGCGAGGGCCGTACTGGGAGAATATCGGCCCGAGGTCTTGACAGTAAGGACCGAGCGCAGCGAGGTCCGTACAAAAAAGACCGAGGGCCGATATTCTTCCAGTACGGTCCCGAGCAAGCTTGGTTAATAAGAGATTTACTATACGACTGAAGTTCAAAGGGACACAAGTGCGGTATCATTCGGGATCATTCGGGACAGTGCCCGGTCCAATACTGAGAGAATATTGACCGGCAATAGAGCATTTTGATTGGTTGATTTTAGTTATTGGCCCTCAGACTGCCCGAATCGTGTAATAAATACTGAATACTGAATACTGATGTCTCTATTTTTTCCTGTTATTACTATCTCATCCATGAGGCACCCACTCTCAATGCTACTGTTTGGGCGCCTCTGGTTCACGAACAATGGAATCTCTGTCGATGCGCATTTGACGCCACCTTCCTCACAAGCCCTGCATTATGTGGAGTGTCGTTGATGATGATAACGGCCATAAGCGTTAACGCCCTGCTGTTAGGGCGGGTGCCAGATAAATTGTAACTTTGAAACGCACATATATCATTGTAGCTACCTTTTGGATTGTATCTACTTTCACTGCTTTATGCTACACATCAGATTGCCTATACTCATTTCTTATGGCCATATAGTTATGCCATCTTTCCTTGTTATTTTAGTCGCCTGGTGTATGAATATTTTTCGGGGTCACAGTTATCACCAGGCCGCAATTACAAGATCTTGTTGAACAACAGCCGAGCCAAAAAAGCAGTGTACAGGTGCACTGTGGGTGCAGTTAGCATTGGTAGGTCTTATCTTTATGTGAGGAGGAGGAGGAAACTCAAGGCTACTTGATTTTTACCTTTAGTTATACTTTAATCAACTGATAATAAAAAATCTATTAAATCATTTAAATACAAAATACTTTGAAATAAAATACCAAATTATACTAATTATAGGTCTACCACTTTCGAGAGGTTAACTACTCCCATCTTTCCCCTCTCTTTTCAAGCTTTTTTGTAGTTCAGAAATGACTACAATACACAAAGAATATTTTTACTTTATCACCGGCACTTGCAGAAAATAACAGCATATCAAAGAAAGTTGCCTTATTCATATTGTATTTTCAAACAGTATTATAGCTGTGAAGGTGTAGTCTGATCGTCCGGGTGAGTGTAATCCTGAGAAGGACTGTTGTCGGTGAGTTCACTTGACTCTGATGATGACTTCCGCACAGGTTGTCGAAACGTCAGTCACTACCACCGACAACAGTCCTTCTCAGGACTACACTCACCCGGACGATCAGACTACACCTTCACATGTTACCCCCGGGTTCAAACCATTTACTGCAGTATTATAGCTGATGTGTTTTGTGTTTACCAAGGAATTTGACTTAAGTGCTAATTCGTATTTAAATCCAGCTTTGGTAATTGATTGATATAAACAGTTGAGAGCCGTCCACATATAATTGTTTAGTAGTTTAGCTGAGGTCACTATTTGGAATAAAGAATTAAACAAATTTCGATTCCACGTTGGTTTAACATTAAGTTGAGAACTTTTTCCATTTTCAGCTTGCCGAGTCTGATAATTATTAGTGTCAACTTACCACACAAACTATATGGCACTTAATAAGCTTCCTATCAACTTAAGTTGATCCAAGTAAAGAGGGTTTGTTTGTCGCACTGTGCAATGGGAGGAGAAATATTAAAAGACGTCTCTACAATTGCCCCTTATTGTTATTTCATACCTGGTGTAATTGACAAGTTCAATAGGCTAAATTTATATCTCATATCTAAGATAATCACTTACAGTTTGTTGGCGAAAGGAGAAGAACAAATAGAAAATGTAAAAGAAAGAAACGGCCAGTCACGTTCCCCTTCGCGAAGGGGAACGTGACTGGTCATAAAATATATGCTGCGTTCCACCTCGTGTCAGATTTTGGTCACGTTCTTCTGACAATCCAGTTCAATGAAGAGCCATCTCCAGTTTTTCGGCTTTGATTCAGGCAAGACATATCTTGTCTTACCTGAACTTGCAGCACCATCAGTACTTGAAATGATTTTTTCTTTACAAAATTTCCTTAAAAATCTCCAAACTCGATTAACTCATCTAACAACGTAACTGTCATCTGTTTGTCTAAAAGATGTCAAAATTTTTTTCTCATTAGAGTCATTCTCATTTCGCTATTACGAACGATTCTTTGGGAAATTTATTATTTGCTTTCTGCTCCAAAAGGCCCGAAAATAGCTACAAAGATGTTCATTTAATTCCTTAATACCGTACACCATGAACTATTAAAAAGTTCCGCGACAATTACCGGTAATGGAAGTTTTTATTGCAGAATCTCGCCCCGGAAATTAATTTTAAGATGTTATCGCTCTACATAACACAGAACCAGTAGTAACAATGAAGTGCAGCTCAAATTGTAAACCCGTTTAAGGACTTGTCGTATTTATCGGCAAACCTCGAGCAACAATAACCGTATCCAACGAGCGTTCTCAAATAATAATCGTGACTCAGCCTTGAAGCATATTGATATAAGTATAGCTAGGAGAGGATCTAACTCCATGGACAGCAAAGTGCTTGTCCATAGTTAGTAGAGGGGACTGGTTAGGAAACGCGGCAAACTTCAGTCGGATAGGTTATTGTTCGATTTTATCGAGGTCACGTGACAATGACCCTGTACACATAAATCCAAAATGGCGCCGCGGGCTTGTTTAGATAGTCACGTAGCGTTTAAGTTTTTGGATTTTCTCCGTGATTGAGCGAAATCTTACCTTCAAAATATAGCTAAAAACATTAATCAAGTCAGTGGACATAAGTCTAGGTGAAAATTGTTGAGTATTTGGCTGTGGAACGTGTAGGAGAAGTAAAGGAATTGGAATCTGGAAGCTACCGGCGCCGCGAAACGCAGAAAACAAGAAGTGACATTGACTTTCGCGAACTTTCTAGACAATTCCGATCCTTGTAACAGCATCAAAATCGTCGCCGAAGAAAAATAAGTCGTTAATGTCCTCCATGTTGTTTGGTTCTGTGCAGGGTCATTGGTCACGTAACGTTCAAGCGAAGCTCAGGGGACAGACAATATGCCGGCCCTTTGAAGTTTGCCGCGTTTCCTAACCAGTCCCCTCTACTAACTATAGCTTGTCTGAAAGACTGCTTTACTACTTGCCTTACCTCGCTAATCCTCCAGCAGTAAAGAAACGGGTTTAATGTCGAGTTAAAGAACTTGAGGACAACTTCTACTTTCCGAACGACGAATACGTATGATGAATACATTTTACTTTAAACGATCACAACTGCCATTATAAATATTGATGCATAGCAAAAAACTAACGCCAACTGTACTACAGTCACTGTACACCGCCTTTTGGTATCGCGCAATGTTGAAGCATTTATTTTGATCGGCTGTTGTTGAAGCTGATCTTGCACTTCAGCTTGATGATTGTAACGAATACCGTTCATTGTTGCGATTGCGTGACCGTCTAGTTTTATGTGACATATCGATTAGCTATCGGCATTACCTTTCATTCGACACACGTGTAAGTGACAAGCGCATGTAGTGGAAATTGATTGAAGGATCGTCGAATATATCATAGTGATAGAACGGAGAAAGGGGTATGTTATATCGTTCGTTCCCTTTATCTAGACCCCGAAATGTACACCATTTAATCGAAAGCAGATTTGTTACGTTTAAGAATACTTGTGCCGTTTAGAATTATATATATGCGCGCTCCGCGTGCTCGAGTTAAAACATTTCGATTAGCGTAGATTTATAGTAATAGCTCTATTCGGCTCGTTGTATTTCAGTTTTTACGAGCTTTCAAGTCCAATAAATCCATTGAGAAAGATAGATGCTTGAAGGTTCCGTCACTTAAAAAACATTCTCCGATGCGGCGCTGTTAAGAAATTCACAGACCGAAAGAATCGATTGAAGTCAGCGTCCGCCCCGTTATAATGATTTCTGAGAGTGCGAAAAATTTTTGTGTAGGAGACAAGCAAAATGACCAGGAAAAATGGCGTCCCTTTAATCAGTTCTTCGTAAGTTTTGAATAGCCTTGGTAAACTTTCGCCCTTTCGTTTTCTCAACCTCTGGCACAAGCGGGACCGATATGTGTGAGTACCTTTGTAACTTTGTTTTTCCCTCTCCAGTCTTTTCAGTGTTGGGGGACAATATACAAACAAATATTGCAATGATCTGTATAGATTTAAGATTTAAAGGCCAAATTCGTGCCAATTCGCGAGTCAGTGAACGCCCATCATTTAGATAGAACAATGGGCTGTTTATCAGTCATCAAAACTCTTTTAATTTGTTTCCAAACTTTTGTTCTGTTTCACTTGTATTGTTAATCTCGTTATAGACTTTAGAGCCCAGTATTTAACATGCGATTCGTTGATCATGTATTCCGCGGCTTTTCGTTAGATTGATAGAACTTCGTTGTATTGTTGTTTCAGTTTACGATCGATCGTTCGATAGATTCATTGACTGTCAGAATAATCGTTATTCTCGTCATTGATTGTAGTTCGTGGTCGATTGCCTTTCAAGAACAAAGATTCGTGCAAACAGTCAACTTTATATTGTCATTTCGATCAGTAAAATAGTCCCAAACACCTCGTTAACCGCGTTTTGGAGCGACACGCCCTTGAACTTGAGAATTTAGATTTTGGTCGCCGTAAATGCTACAATCCTGGTGGAGTAAATGACTACAAAATAAAAAATATATATATTTAAGTGGTGATCAGCACCTAAACTGAACTGTATTTAAGCTTATATAAAGCCATAGGCTTAAGATCAAAATACCAAGAAAATTTCATAACATTTAAAATTTGAGCACTCTGGCATGACTTAGACGATACCACAAAGGTTGGATCGTTTGGGGTGACCATATTGGTTCTCCTCCATCCTAGCATTAGCACTGCACTGATGAGGCCCAGAAGGCCGAAACAGTAAAAAGCTTCTCGGCCTCTTGAGTTAAAAGGCTTATGAAAAGTTTATTTTTCTTGCTTTTGCAGCAATTGGTCAACATGGACAGCCAGGAAAGTGAAAATATCAGCCAGTTTACTACCGATAACTCGACAGCGAATCCAGGAGACGTCGTAGACGCAAGCGTGGTAGAAGGTTCACAGTCCTGGGACGCAGACGTGGAAATCGAAATCCCTGAGGTACTGAAAAATCTGGAAAATAAGGGTGTGAAATTTAAGGCCGTGTCTTTTTTGAATGCTCCTAGTCAAAGTAAAATCACGAAGGATCGCTCTATCTATTTTAGCGTTGATACAATCGTCACATCGCAAATAATTCTCGAAGCTTTTGACGCGGCAGAAATCGATATTGACGCTATCACCGGAATCCAGAGAAAGGCGTCCAATAGATCTTGGATCGTAACTTTTAAGAGCCGTGCAGCTAAAGAAGCCGCTCTTGAAACACCTTTTGTCGTGATTGCCGGTCTCAAAGTGTTCTTGGGCGACTGCGAAAATCGTTTGGTCCTCGTCAAGATCCATGAAGCCCCCGCTGAACTACCCGACACTGCCGTGATTGGCCGACTCAGCCACTACGGTCGTGTCCTTTCATTTCGGCGCGACAAAATTGCACAACATATCGAGAATGGAGTAAGAACGGCTCGAATGGCGCTACATCGAACCATCCCTGCCAACATCAACATAGCTGGTGAACCTATTAAAATATGGTACCCAAATCAGCCAAAAGCTTGCCGGAATTGTGGAGCTACTGACCACATGGCCAAAGACTGCTCTACAGTCCGTTGTTTTAATTGTGAATGCCCTGGGCATCGAGCTCAAGAATGTAAAGACTCGCCAAGATGTTCCGTTTGTTTAGCGGACAACCATTCCATGCCTCAATGCCCCTTCCTGCTCTTCAGCGCGAACGTCGACAGTGAGCCAACGCCACCTAAAACTGAAGAGGAAAAGAAACAAGAGCGAGCCCAGCGCGCCAAGGAAAGAGAAGAAAGGCAGAAAAAACTACAACAACAGAGAGAACAACAGCGACAACAAGAAGAGCAACAGAAATTACTAGAAAAGCAGAAACAGCAAGAACAACAGAAACAACAAGATCAAGAGAAACAACGAGAACAACAACGCGACGAAGGTAGAAGAGAACGACCAAGAGAACGAAGAGACGAGCGAGGGAGGGACGATCGAGAAGAACGAAGAGATGACCGGAGAGACGACAGAAGAGAGAGAGATAGAAACGATCGAGATTATTATCGCGGCCGCGATGACCGCGATAGATCTTCCCGCCGTGACTACTCTGGCTCCGAAACTGATGATGATGGATGGGAGAGAGTTAAACCTAGGAGAAGGCGGTACAGACATTAATTTTTTATTTATATTCAATGAGTAAGCTTAAAATAATTTCTCTAAATGTGCGAGGACTCGGGTCCTCCAGTAAAAGTCGAAAAATTATTCAAGAATTAAATTATTCAAACTGTGACATAATCCTTTTACAAGAAACACATGTCTCATGCAAAAAACAAGCGGAGGAATTCGAAATACTCTGGCGCGGCAAATGTCTGTGGTCCTTCGGGACTGGCAGGTCTGCCGGTGTTGCCATCCTCTTTTCTCTAAACTTCCCAGGCAAAATTATCCGTTTTTTGACCGATTCCGAAGGAAGAATATTGAGCTTACTCATTGACTACTATAATTCTAAACTAAATTTAGTAAACATTTACTCTCCCAATACTATTTCGGATCGTAAAAGTTTTTTCTCTTGTCTGCACAATTACTTTCTCCCCCAAGGGGATCTAGTGATCGGGGGAGACTTTAATTGTGTAGACAATGTCCTAGATAAATTAAATTGTTCCGCCATCCTATTGTCTGATCAAAAACTTCTCCGATCCCTTTGTGCTGACTTCTCACTTACAGACATTTGGCGCAAAAACAACCCGCGCAAAGTAACTTTCACCTGGTCTAACAAAGACCATACCCAGGCATCTAGAATTGACCGCTTTCTCGTCGCTAAAGGCTTAACCCTAGTAACGAAATGTAATATTCTTCCATGCGTATACGACCTATGCGATCATGACTTTGTAAAAATTGAACTAACGACTAACCCTTCTAATCACGGTCCTGGAATTTGGAAGTTCAACAGCTCTTTACTCTCAGATGTAGAATTTAAAAACATTATGTCAAAATCGATTAATAACTTTAAGCTTAAAATTCCCGAATTCGCCTCCCTTCGCGAATGGTGGGATGCTCTAAAAATTGAAATCCGCAAAACAAGTATTTCACACTGTATCCGTAAACAGAGAATAGCAAATGTCAAAAGAATCCTAATTACTAAGCAATTAACCCATGCTAAAAACGCTTTACATTCTAATCGCTTAAATAACCCAGGTGTAATTAGCGATTTGGAAAGCCAATTGTCCTCTCTAATCTCGAAAGAAGCCGAAGGAGCTAAAGTCCGCTCCCGAGCACAATGGTTCGAAGAAGGCGAGAAACCAACACGCTATTTCTTCCGTCTGGAGAAAAAACGAGCTGACATGAATAGTTTTGAATCTTTTTTTGACGAGAACGGTGTTCTCAGAAATTCTCAAAATGATCTTGAAAGAATTTTAACCAATTTCTACAAGAATTTATTCACCAAAGATCCTCTTGATATGCGAATTCAAACTGAAATAATTGACGACCTCGAATTTTCACTGACTGATTATGAGCGCAATCTATGTGAAGGCCCTTTTTCTAATAAAGAATTACGTACTGCATTGGAAGGCCTTCAGACCGGCAAGTCACCCGGTTCTGATGGTCTCCCAACAGAATTTTATTCGTGTTTTTGGAACGATTTGAGCGAATCTCTCCTTTCTGTTTTGAACGAGGCCTTTCTTGCTGGCTCCCTCGCGGATAGCCAGTACGAGGGCCTCCTACGACTCATCCACAAAAAAGATGATCGACGCCTCGCAAAAAATTGGCGCCCAATTTCCTTGTTAAACACTGACTACAAGTTAGCATCTAAAATCATCACTGAACGATTGAAAAAAGTCATGAACTCCATCGTGCATTCAGACCAAACCTGCGGCGTGGTCGGCCGCACTATCTTCTCAAATTTGGCCTTACTTCGTGATGCCCTTGACATGATTGACAAAACTAATGAACCAGGTATTCTCATTTCCTTAGATCAAGACAAAGCTTTTGACCGAGTTGACCACGAATTCATGATGAGAGTATTGCGTAAATTTGGTTTCGGCCCTTCCTTTTGTGGGTGGGTCGAACTATTTTATTCTAAAGCCTTCTCTAGAATCATTGTTAATGGCTCCCTGTCCCCCCCTGTCCACTTAAGAAGAGGGGTGAGACAAGGATGCCCATTATCTCCTCTCCTTTATGTGCTAGTTTCAGAAGTATTATCAACGCAAATCCGTAATTGTAAAGATATTGAAGGTTTCCTGCTCCCCGGAGCAGGGGGCCTTCAATACAAAATATCCCAGTACGCTGACGATGCTACTTGCATCTTAAAATCCGAAAGATCTCTTTCTTCACCTCTCCGAGTCGTATCAAAATTTGAACAAGGATCTGGCGCTAAACTGAACACGTCCAAATCTGAAGCAATGTGGTTAGGAAAATGGCGAACTAGAATTGAATCTCCCTATGGCCTTAAATGGGTCACTAAAATGAGAGTGCTTGGTGTTTACTTCTCAAACGGCCTCGTCAATGTCGACGACGACAATTGGCGGGCCAAATTAGACAAACTAAGTTCGGTTCTAAATCTTTGGAAACAAAG
This sequence comes from Stylophora pistillata, assembly GCF_964205215.1. Taxonomy (NCBI): domain Eukaryota; kingdom Metazoa; phylum Cnidaria; class Anthozoa; order Scleractinia; family Pocilloporidae; genus Stylophora; species Stylophora pistillata. The sequence continues at coordinate 27,939,777 of NC_142529.1, forward strand.
AGACCTGTCTTTTATCGGTAGAACCTTAATTGTAAACACTTTAGGCGCAAGCCGTTTATGGCACGTTGCTAAAGTCATCCCCCCACCCCGTTGGGTGCACGATAGCTTTAAGTCGATCATTTGGCCTTTTATCTGGAAAGGAAAAATGGAAAATGTAAGTCGCGATCGCTGTTGTGCGCCCTCATCCTCTGGGGGCCTCAACGTCGTTAATTTTAAAGCTAAGTGCGCTAGCCTGCGCCTTTCTGTTTTTTCCAGTTTAAGAGATGACTTTGGCACATCCAAATGGCATTACCTAGCTCGATATTTTTTAGGACATAAGCTAACTATTCTAGATCCCCGTTTTTCTTTTCCCACAAATTCTGGCCCCTCTTCCTTCCTTCCTTCCAATTACTACCGGCTTTGTTTAGATACTTTCCGTACCTTGCATCAGAAAACTGGTGCCTTACCTGATTTACTCACCAGTAAGAATTTATATCTTTTGTTGCTTGACCCCGTCTGCGTTGCACCCCGGTGCTCCGGTTTTTGGGCGTCTGCTATGGACCGCCCCATCAATCGTTGGGCCTGGGTGTGGCGCAAGTCTCGCCTAAAGCTAATTGAGAACAAGAAGAACGATCTAATTTGGCTATTGATCCATAGAATGATCCGCGTAAGATATCTCCTAAAGTCTTGGGGATACATCAATAATGACAAATGCGCGATCTGCGGTAAAACAGAAACTATTGAACACTGTTTCTTGGGATGTCCCAGAGTTGTGAAAGTCTGGGACTATTTCTCTCCCCTTTTTCGTGTTCTACTCGACTCCCCCTTCTCTATCTCCCCTACCTCTATCTATTACCCCTTTTCCCTAGACCAATCTACCACCAGTATATCCTTATCTAACTTTCTCAAGGCAACCATCATATATTGGTGTTGGCTTGCCAGAAATAAAGCTACCTTCGAAGGTTCTCTTTTGAGCTCCAACGCGATTATCGACTTAATTAAAAAAGATGTCCAACTCAGAATTCTTAGCAGCGACACTGATACCTTAAGGAATTTTTGGTCTTTTAAAAACGCATTTTGTTCGGCCGATGCTGGTAAACCTGTCTTCTTTCCCTCTCTTGCTCCCCCATGAACCTTTGTATATAATAAAACTTGTTAAACCTCGCCCATGAGGGGTCCTTACTCCGGGCTACAGGCCCGCGCGCTGTTTGCGCCCCACATGGTCGGGACAAAACTCTTTGTAAATAGTAAATAGAACTTTATAAATAGAAAACTTGTAAATAGAACTTTGTTAGCTCTTACAGGTGGGCGCTTACTCCGGGCTGTTATAGCCCGTGCGCTGTTCGTGCCGCCTGTAAGAGAAAATGTCATTAGTTAATGGAGACCTGTAAACACTTAAGTAACTCATAATTTAATTCGAATACTTTAATCAATTAGAATTGTAAATAGATATCATTGACGAAATAAAACCGCCTGGTCTCCAGGCTTTTATATTTTTAAAAAAAAAAGTACTGTCTGCAGTTAGATATAGCTCTTTGGCATACAAAGCTTTGCTTTCATGTCCAAATTGAGCACTCTAACTAGGATGAGTCATTGCTTTGCAATTGCGCATGCTCGCTAGTGTACTCTAGTTTGAGCACTCTGGCATGACTTAGACGATACCACAAAGGTTGGATCGTTTGGGGTGAGCATATTGGTTCTCCTCCATCCTAGCATTAGCGCTGCGCTGATGATACTTACCTGACGCGGGTTAGGGTCTCATAGCATGTAGTTCTCTGCATTATGGGACTCGTTACCCAACTGCAGTCCTTGCACACCCCGACTGTTCAGGTGCCCCGTTAGGCGGGGGGCGCTTCCGGGGGGCCAGGTTCGATTCCTGGGCGATTTTGGCGTACTGGTGTACCCTCCTTCAGGCGTTACTCGGCGGAGCCATTGCACTCTGGTTCCGTTAAGTATATATGTCGTCCGGCCGTTGCAGCACTGACCATTGCACTAAAGGGTCCGTGGCCGGGGGCGCCTGAAAAACAAAAAAAAACTGCACTGATGAGGCCCAGAAGGCCGAAACAGTACTGTCTGCAGTTAGTTATATACATATATATATATATATATATGTCTATATCTAATGACAACTTTATAGGAAAATTGTAATGATGAACTCCCAGCAACATTTACTACTCCAACAATATACAGCTGTAAATCGTGTCGTAAAAGTGTCAAAAAATGCTCTTAGCGGTTTTAGCTGTGGTATCGTTTCTTATTTTGAACCAAAAGAGGGTAACGATTTTTTTAAAAACTGGCAATTCCGTACTACTCTTCCCTTTCTGTCAACAATGCGCAAAAAGAAGTAAATAACTGAAGACGAAGACCCCCAGAAGGCTGGCGTTTCTTTTGGCCTTTTTTCAGTGACACCAAAAGCTACTCAGTGTTTATTTTAGCCGGAAAATGTATTTGGCCGTGGTTTTGTTATGGCATCGCTCAATATAAATACTTTACTCGGTCATATTGACGAGCTTAAGATATTTATAGGTAGGTAAAAACTCGCTATATTAGCCATCAATGAGACCAAGCTTGATAGTTCCATCGGTGATTCAGAAATATATCTACCGGGATTTGACGTCTTCAGAAGGGACCGTACCGTCAACGGGAGATGCGGTGGCGGTGTATGTTTTTATTTACGAAACAACGTAAATTACCATGTCTTGGAGGAGTTCGGTGCTGACCAACTTGAATGTCTTGTTATCGAAATAACCAGACCGCATTCCAGACCTTTTTCAATAGGTACATGGTACAGACCGCCAAGTTCCCAACAAGAAATTATTAATCAATTTGAAAACCTTTTAGATATAACTGTTTCAGAACGCAGCGATTTCTACCTACTCGGTGGCCTGAATTGTGACATGTTGCACGAGCGGTCAAACAACCACACGTTGCGGCATTTAATGAACATATTTGATGTTCACGGATTGAGTCAAATGATTTCTGAACCAACTAGGATTACACCGATATGACGAACATTGATTTATCTTTATATAAGTAATAATCCCAAAAAATATTTAATTCTGTGTCGTTCATCGTTGCAGTAGCGATCATTCACTTGTGTTTATGACGATAAAGATACGCTATGAACGTGCTGATTCGCACTGCTCTATTGAAACTCGCAGTTTTAAGAATCTTAATATCGACCAGTTTCTACATGACCTTGTACGAAAACCATGGGATTTAATTGGCTTAGGGTCAGATGTGGGACGCATGGAAGACCTTAAAGACGCTCCCAATGGATTTCACAAGTGCTGATGCGTAAAATCCACAAACGAAATTATTTTAAAAAAGAAAGCTGCCGGCAAAAATAATATTGCTTGGTGGGAACAGTACAAGCAGGCGCAAAATAGTCCATCAATCGAGATCGGAGATGAAGGGTAGTCAGAAAAGGGCTATTAACACTTGATTGACAATTTATTTTATTCTATCTCATACTCCTGGGGAACCCATAGTTACTCTCGGCTAGGCGTTGAGCTTGTACAACACTTCCTTTCTGCTCCCCAAACCTTTCGTGTACTTCCTATCTTTACAACCACACGCCGAGGCAGGAACCTATCATAGAATCTAGATTGTCAAAAATGAAGACAAAACAGCTCGGCTAGACACTATCGGCTCCGCTGCTAGACTGGAGTGTCATCAAAAACTAAATTATTCATATCGTTTTCATAGCATGCCACTTTATTTTTTTATTTTTACTCCATTGCTTTTCTTACAGACACCGGGATGACTGACAGACAAAACTGCTTAAATCCCTTCAATTATTGAATTAGGGTTTACTCCCGGAAATTGACTTTTTAATTGCTAAGAACAAAGACTGCAGCTTTGGAACTAAACAATAGCATATTGGTCGCAGTCAGGTATTGATTCCATTAGATAAAATTTAATCTGACTTCAATGGAAGTTTTTTCCTCGGCAAACAAAGACGACATCGGCCAAACTATTGTTTGACAATACAGTAAGAAAACTCCTTTTTATCACTTTATTGAAATGAATTTAAAAAAGGAGTATATTTAGATCTGTTTTCATTTTCTAGGGTTGTGAATAATGCGGAAATACTCTCTCTGTATTGTTGCGGTCAATTCTAAACTCTAAAATACTTCTTATAACGAATTAAAAGAGAGCAAATGAAAGTTAGGGTCAGTGAATCGCTTGGAAATGATGAAAATATAATCAAAACAACTTGGAGTTAATTCATAGATGCACCAGCAACAAACGTGAAAAATAAACATGGAGAAAAAACATGAGAGTATAATGCGTGTATATATTTCCTTCGATAATGACTTGTTCTATTCATGATGAAGTGTGGTGGCACAAAATACTCCTTTAAAAAGATATGGATGGTGTATTCCGTTTCCTTCCCTTCAATTGTCTTCGTGCAAAAAAAAAAAAAAAAAACAGACCATGTTCAATTTTATTGAGCTTTCTATGTCTTCCCATCCGTTCACATATCTGGCTAGAGTTCTGAAATAATCATCGAGACTTTATAATTCTGCTTAGAAGGTATTAATAAGGGCAATGTTTGGGGAGGCACTAACTCGATGGAAAGCTAAATACTTCTCTGATAGTTTACTTCACTGCTTGTCTCACTTCATTTATTTTCCAGCAGTAAAGGAAAGGATTTAACGTTGAGTTAAAAAAAACTAAGAGAGATGCTAAACCTCTTATGATGAGTAAGTGTGTTGAATATGGTTTTCTTTGGCTGATCACAATTTCCACCAAAACATGTGGCAAATAACAAACAAAAAATGCCAACTGCACCCACAGTGCACTGTAAACTGCCTTTTGGTATCGCGCCATGTTCAGTGCATTTGGTTGGCTCGTCTGTTGTTGAACATGATCCTGTACTTGTGTCTGATGATGCTTGAGATTGAGAAATATTTTTGAGTTCGAGGCCAGTGAAATAAAAAGGCAAAGTGGTATACTTATGTACCCGTACAACAAGGTTAAACGGAGATCAAAACTGGCGCTTAAACCGGCGACAAGAGGTAAAACCCAAAAGGTAGCTACAATGATATATGCTCGCTTCAAAGTTACAGTTTGTCTGTATCTCAGCCCCAGCAACAGGGCGAGAAGTCTGTCCACGCTTATGGCCGCCATTGTCAACAAAGACACTCCAGATAATGCATAGCCTGATATGAAGGTTGCGTCCCTTGCGTATGTACAAGGAGACCAGTGTTTGTGAGCTATAAACATCCAACAAGAAGCCATGAGAGGCTGGGCTACAAGTCCAACCAACAGATCAGTTGTTGCCGGACAACGATACAAGAGTTTGGACGGCGGATGAAGGGAAGACTCCTTGTGAAGGGCAACAAGGATGAGAGAATTTCCAACAATTGCCGTGATGGAGAGGAGAATGTTAACTGTTGAGAGGGAAATTGACTGTTTATGAAGCCCACTCACCAAAGAGGGGGAGCACGTCAGTTCTTCCAGTGTTTTCGTCTGCGTTCCACCCCCACTGAAATTTTTTTGGACATTATTCGGTATTTATTACCTTCTTTTTATAGGTTGTCTGTGATTGCACTAATATATTTTTTTTGAACAGCACATGCTGAGCGACGATCACTGAGACCTTAATGACGTCCTTGATAATTATCAAATAAGACTTCTCTACCAGCGTTTATTTACTTACAATGCATCGGGATATTGTCTATTTTGTCAACGTAAAGAGAATGTTTTTTTTTCCTTGAACTTTGAACTATATGGCCATACCAACTGGCTATATGGTTATCTAATGTGTAGCATAAAAGAATGACATTAGATACAATCCAAAAGGTAGCTACGATGATGTATGTGCGCTTCAAAGTTACGATTTGTCTCTATCTCAGCCCCAACCAGCAGGGCGAGAAGTCTGTCCACGCTTATGGCTGTTATCGTCATCAAAGACACTCCACTTAATATATAGGCTGTGATGGTGGCTGCGTCACTCTGCGAATCGACAAAGACTCAGAAAATTGTCTATTATGGCAAAAAGCTTATTTTTGTCGCTTTAACTTGTCAGGTACACCCCGTATGAAATTGGAATAAGAGGAAAATGTATTAAAACACATGGAACATTATCATTGTTTTCTCTGTGCGACAAAAAATTCCTCCTTACTTCGCCCACGGGAAGTCACTCATTATCAACGGTTCAGTACGAGTTACTTTGCTCGTGAATGAGTTTAACCCTTGAGCAACACGACTCGTGGGTAAAGGAGTGACGTGCCGCTATGCTAATAACGAGGACTAGCTCGTAAGCTTACCTTCTTTATTGACAGGGTGTCAATCAAATGTCCATATCATTTGCGTAAAGTTGAGGCTTGAATCGTTATCAGCATCAGCAACCTAGAAATAAAGAAACTGAAACAACCGGTTATGGTGAATTTTATTTCACACGCATTATTAAAGTTTGTTAACATACACAAGCAACGTAACCATCTTTACATATTCATAAGCATTAAGGAAATTTTTCTGGGACGACTAAACAAATTCGAGACTAAACATCGACAAATGCAACTCGGTTGGCAATATGGCGTCGATAACAAGCCTCTTTCTTTGAGTTCAGAAAAAACGTTGAATTTAAAAAACTCTTTTAAACTTCTCTTTGAAGTTTTATCCAACAATTTTCTATTGCTAAAAAAAAAAAAAGATTAAACGTGAAAGTAAAATGCACGCATATCTTTTTTCGATTATACCTTGCCGTATTCATGAACATTGGTAGCTAGCTAGCACTAAAAATACTCTTGAAGAGATATGGTTGGTGTTTCATTGCATTTCTTTCAGCTATTTCTGTAAAAAAAAAGCTATTTAGTGCACACAACAAGCCATTTTGTTTTAATGAATACTCGATTAAAAGTGGGAGCCCTACAGGGCCTTGCGTTACAGAAATCAATAGTATTGTTCAATGATTGACATTAATCAACATAAAAAACATAAATTAGGGGGGAAAATATTCACAACATAAAAGAACATAGATCAACAGATACGCTATCCACAACAGACTGCGTACAGACCTCGAACAAAAATATTATTTGAGCTTTTGATTTCTTCCTATCTAATAACATATTTGACGGGCGTTTTTATACAATAATTGTGTAATCATTTTCAGCTTTAAAAGTACTATATATAACTCGAGGAGGACCTAACTCCATGGACAGCAAAGTGCTTGTCTGATTGTTTGCTTCACTGCTCGTCTTACTTCAGTTGTCTTCTAGCAGTAAAGGAGGGGGGCCTTGGGGTTTTCGGTTTTGCGGTTTTGACTGTTTTCTGGATCGGTTTTTCGGTTTTTGGGCCAAAAAGGTTCGGGTTTTCGGTTTTGATGTTCAGAGCGGTTTGCGGAGTTTACGTGTTTTTGCATTCGGTTTCCGGTTTCCACGAAAACTCTGATGCGGTTTTCGGTTTTTCCTTTTTGACTCCTTTAAAGGTGAAAATGTAGCGGTTTTGTCAGGTTTGCATGCGGTTTTCGGTTTTGCTGCCTTTTTTCGTCGGTTTTTCGGTTTTGGAGGTTCTTTCTCCGGTTTTGCGGTTTCCCAGAGGCCCCAGTGCCCCCCTCGTAAAGGAAGGAGGTTTAACGTCGAGTTAAAGTAAAGTAAGACACTTGCTATTCCCCTTAGGACTACAAAGTGTGATGAATACGTTTTACTACAAGCGACTACAATTGTCACTTTAAAGTATGGTGCCCAACAAACTACTAATGCTAACTGTACCCACAGTGCACTGTACACTGCCTTTTTGTATCGCGCCGTGTTAAATGCATTTGGTTGGCTCGGCTGTTGTTGGACATGATCTTGTACTTAGGCCTGATGACGACTGAGACCCCGAAAATTTTTTATATAGTAGGTGACTGAAATAACAAGGCAAGATGGTGTTAATATAGAAAAATACAGAATGGGTATACGATAATCCAACGTGTAGCATAAAGCAGCGACACTAGATAAAATCCAAACGCCAGCTGCAATGATGTATGTGCGTTTCAAAGTTACAATAATGTATAGCCTGTGAGGAAGGAGGCTTCAGATGCATATCGACAAAGATTCCATTGTTCGTGAGTCACAGAAAGCCAAAAACTAGCAACGACAACTAGGCTGGGTAACAAGACCAACCAACAGATCAGTTGTTGCTAGATAACGATACAAGAGTTTGGACGGCGGATGAAAGGGAGATTCTTTGTGAAGGGCAACAAGAATAAGAGAATCGCCAAGAAATGCTGTGATGGAGAGGAGAATGTTGACTGTCAAGAAAGAATTTAAAAAAACTCTTGTTGAAGCCCACCAACCAGAGAGGGGGAACAATACACTTCTTGAAATGTCTTGGTCTGTGTTCCACCCCAGTAAAATTTGTCGTCGACATTATTCTGTATTCCTCTCTTTTTTTCCTTTTTTGAGAAATATTCGATCTAAACAGCTACACAACGACGACGATCACTAAAAGTAGAGCTCCCTACGTACTGAGTCATATAACTTCCCCATCATTGCTTATTCGTTTGAGAAATGTCAGAGACATTGTCGCTTTAACTTGTCAGGTACACCCCGTATAAAATTGGAAAAGGAAGCAAATACATAAAAACACCTGTAACATAATTACTGTTTTCTCTGTACGACCTAAAATCCCTCTTAAATTAGCCTACGGGCCTATTATCGACGCTTCAGTACGAGTTATTTCGCTCGTGAATGATAAGTTTGAGGCCTTGAGCAACACGACTCGTGGACAAAAGAGCGACGCAAAACTAATAACAAGGACCTACTCGCAAGCTGACCTAGTTTCATTGAAGGGGTGTCAATCAAATGTCCATATCATTTGTGTAAAGTTGAGGCTTAAATCATTATCAGCCTAAGCAGGCTAAAAAAAAAGAAGATTCAAGTTAAGGATTTCCAACCCATATCAATCAGTCAAGGAAATTCATATTCCTCTAACGAATTGAAATTGATGTATAGCCACACATGCAAATTTACTTTAACATATTCGAATTCAACAGTGTAATTAGTAACATTTTGTGGCTCTTTTACCTCCGTTTCGTCTCCAACAAAACTAGAACAAAGCAAAAGATGAGCTAAAAAAAAGCCCCGAACATACAATTTTCTGCCGCTTTCGTTTGCATTCTCTCTTTGTTTTCCTCCTTTCGCCAACAAATTAACATTCTTAGTGATTTTCCTGGATATTAATAAGCCAAAGTTTGTCTATTATATCGTAGTTATACAATTTCTTCGCTTCCAACGTCTTGTTCGCGAAAAGACAACTAAATTATTTTGGTATCAAACAAGCTTTGACGTATAAGGTCACTGAATTCTTCATGTCGTAATTCTCTCAAGCGATTATATTAGCAATTGTCCTCTGATAATGAAGTTTTTATCATAATGCTAAAGTTAACATGATAATCCATTGATCGAGAAGTAAAATGAACGAATTGGGATAAATTTGATCGAAAAAACAAAGTTTGTGTTGTTAACTTGCTTACTGCCAATTTTGGTGACCGAGAGATCAAGGGTTTTAGAGAAAATGGTAAAAGAAACATAGGTATCAAAAACTATGTTCAGCCACCTTAATCTAGGAATGAATTAGTATCAAAAGTCAAACACATGGACAAATGTGATAGTATTGTTATTCCACAACTTATTAAAAGCTCAGTCTTCTTATGTAGAAATTCATTCAGAGCTGAGTAAGGAGGATTAATGAATATCATCAGTGTGGGGAAAAAAAAGAAAAATCCGGTGAAAAGAACTCTTTAAGAACCAGTAACTTCCATTTTATTCCATATGCTAATTTACACATTGCTAGCATTAGTCAAGCAATATTATACATCTCTAAAATTCATAAGCATTATACACTATGTACAGACTTCAAATTTTTTGATAAGTTTATAATTTCTTCCTATATATCCAACATACAACATATCTGACGAGCGTTCTCTCTGGCTGGTACTAATCGTGACGTTTTTACTAAGCTATGAAAACTGTCCATTGGAGTGTACCCTAAGAAACCGGGGATCTAACTCTGAAAACATGGACAGCAAAGCGCTTGTCTGATTGTCTTTTTCACTGCTTGTCTTACTTCACTTATCTTCCAGCAGTAAAGGAACGGGTTTAACGTCGAGTTAAAGTGAACTAAGACACCTACTACTCCCTTTATGACTACTGAGTCTAACGAGTATGTTTTATCGTCACCGATTACTACTGCCTTCGTGATTAAGTATGGTGCGTAGCAAACTACTAGTGCTAACTGCACCCACAGAGCATTGTACACTGCCTTTTTGTATCGCGCCATGTTCAGTGCATTTGGTTGGCTCGGCTGTTGTGGGCCATGATCTTGTACTTGAGCCTGATAATGACTGAGACCCCGAAAAATGTTTATATACGAGAGGAATGAAATAACATGGCAAGATGGTATAGTTATATAGGTAAACCAAATGGTTATACGGTAATCTAATATGACACATAAAGCAGCGACGCTAGATACAATCCAAAAGGTAGCTAAGATGATGTATGTGCGCTTCAAAGTTACAATTTGTCTGTATCTCAGCCCCAACAATAAGGCGAATAGTCTATCCACGCTTATGGCCGTTATCGTCATTAACGACACTGCACATAATGCTACGGATGTGAGGAAGGCGGCGTCACATGCGTATCGACAAAGATTCCATTGTTCGTGGACCACGAAAATCCAGGTCGTAGCAGCCAGAGGCTGGGTAACAAGACCAACCAACAGATCAGTTGTTGCCAGACATCGATACAAGAGTTTGGACGGCGGATGAAGGGAAGATTCTTTGTAGAGAGCAACAAGGATAAGAAAATTGCCAAGAAACGCTGTGATGGAGAGGAGAATGTTAACTGCTGCAAAAGAAACTGATTCTTGTCGAGGTTCACCCGCCATAGAAGGGGAGCATAGCAGTTCTCGAATTGTTTTTGCCTGTGTGCTACCTCTGTAATTTGTTGTGGACATTGTTCTGTGCTTGTTTCCTGACAATGACAAGGTAAAAGTAGCGTACTAGACCCTAATCTGATCCAATTTGTTTTCTTCCAATGTCTTGTTCACAATAAGAAGAGAAATATACTTTTATATCAGGTAACTTTCATGTAAAAGGAAAGTTATTGAATTTTTCTTGTTAGAGGGCAAACAATCCCTCTCTATTTGATAGGGTGCTTTTCAAATTTCCATGTCATCTGCTTGAAGTTCAAACTTGAATATTATCAAACTCGGTAAACTAGAAAAAAAAAAAAAAAAAAAGAAAAGCTGACGATTTTACTTGATCTATGAAAAATCTGGACTCGTACAGTCTCCGAAAGCATTAAACTATTGAAATTGAAATTTTAATCAGAGATGCCAGCTTACATTAAAATATTTCTTTTAAATTTCTAATGAACACAGTTTTGCAGCTAACATAAAATGGTCTATTATAAAGCAAGCTGCACGCTATTCAATCTTGTCGTTGTCATTATCTGGACCATTAATAAATTTTCCTTATATTACGACATACTACTACTGAAGTGAAATACAATTTATCATTCCCAGGAAGAAATCAAAGGATGGATTAGCTGGTTCTACATTTCATCAACAACATTCACCTCAAGACTTTCTCTAATGCGTTGACTCTTTAAAAATGCGCCCACGACATGGCTTTCAAATGACAATGATGGCGATCCCTTTTCTGTTTTACAGTTCATAATTTACCTTACGTTCCTCATTTATGATAAGAGAAGACAACTCGTGACTAAAAATAATTTTGTAACACCTTATTCTGGTTTATTTTTTAAATGTCTCATAATAAAGGCGGCAGTCTATTTTGCGCCACAATTACGTGTTTGTCTAATCGGTTAAGTTTAATTTAGAACATAGCTAGCAGAGTCGCGCAATCAAATTCATTGTACGTAAGCGTGCTCAAAATCCCGATAGTGTACGTTGATAGCGTCAGCAAATCCGACCTCGCCAGAAAATTTTTTTTTCGCGCGAGCGGCCATTGCTAGCGCGGGGAAAAATAATACATTTCGCGACAATAATGGATACAAACAGAAACTCGGCCTACGAGTCCGAAAACGAAGACAATGTTTCGACCTTTTCCCTCGGGCTAGAGCTCTTAAATGAGGCAGAAACAGAGAAAAACAAAGGAAAAGGAGACTCTGCATCAGGGCCGTCACGATTCGCTTCAACTGATATTGTTGTCCGTTTTTCGCGTCGGATTTTGATGCACAATTCCACCGGCTATGTTCTAAAACAATTGGTTCATGCTTTCAGCTGTGCACTATCGAGTTATGGAGCACGTGGGAAGTTTGGAGAGCACTCAAGAAGCTAGAGTCGCCCTCGGCTATCGCCTCGGGCAACTCTTGCGCTTCGTTCGTGCTCTCCAAACTTCCCGCGTGCTCCATAACTCGATAGTGCACGCTAAAGCATGAACCAATTGTTAATTAGGAATAAATTAGCATCTACAGTCAAACTTACAGACATCTATGATTGTATTGTTGTTTTACATCTTATTTGAACTCCGTCTCCACAGGCAGAAAATCATTCATAGCTGAGCGAAGAGGATAAAGTACTGCATTTAATTTCGGAAAATGGAGAGATTTTGAAATAACTGTACAAAAAGCGGGGATTGTAAATTTTATCATATACACACTTACAAATTGTGACTAGTATTATTATCCAACTGTGCTTCGTAGAGTACAAATAACGCCCAAAACGAGTACAAATATCTCTCGGTATTTGTACTCCAGAGAACCGGTTAGAAAATATCCACGAAATTCGCCCGTACTGAAATAACAATTTGGCGCGTTGGATAATAAATCTCTTATTAGACGTTTCGTTGTGTAGTATGGCTGAGTTTTTTTAATCGTTGCCTTAATATGGTTTAAAGAAGAATTAACATGAGAGTAAAATGTATGCATATCTCTCTTCGATTATGACTAGATATAATTATGATAAAGTTAGAGTTAGTAGCACGAAAAATACTTCCTAAAGAAAGTCCACAATCAGAATTCCTCACCAGCGTTTAAGCATTTCAAATGCATCAGAAAACTCTATGTTGTGTCAAAAAATGCCCGCAACCTGCGAGGTACCTCAGTTAAGAAAAAGACACTAAAAGGCAAATATGGAGACATCTGCCATTAAACTTTCACCTCCAGGATGCTAATCAAGAGTTCATGTCATTATCAGCCTCAGCAAGCTCAATAAATAATGTAAACTGGAGATTTTACTCGGTCTTAGATAAATAAAGAAATTTTTGACAATCTCCGAACTCATCAAACTATTCAAATTCAAATTTTGATTACAGCTGCGAACATATTTGAAAATATTTAAGTTTACCTTAGTAGTTAATTGCGCTTTGCAGTTTTTCTCTCATCGTTAAAAATTACGCCAGCAAACCGTTTTCTACATTTTTTTTTATTCTTTGTTTATTCTCCTCCTTTAGCCAGGGAATTGTTGGATTCTCTGGTGTGATTACCCATTCTCTCTTGAGCAGTTACATCCTAATGCTTTTGTGAACAAAAATTTATCAACTGCGTTCGAAATTCCAAAAAAAGCCGAAGGCTTATCTGATTCTAACTTCGTCAGCAGCATTTATCTCAGGACTTCCTCAGATGCGTTTACTCTTTAAGAATGCGTCTACGAAATTTCTTTTAAGTAACATACTTGACAATTCCTTTTGTTTTTTGGAGTTTCCATTTTATTCCATATGCTCACTTACAAATTGCTAACATTAGTCAAGCAATATTATACATCTCTAAAATTCATAAGCGTTATGGACTATGCACAGACTTCCACCAACAATTTTTTCGTAAGTTTCTTATTTCTTCCTCTCCAACATACAACATATCTGACGAGCGTTCTCTCTGGCTGGTACTAATCATGACGTTTTTACTAAGCTATGAAAACTGTCCATTGGAGTGTACCCTAAGAAACCGGGGATCTAACTCTAAAACCATGGACAGCAAAGCGCTTGTCTGATTGTCTTTTTCACTGCTTGTCTTACTTCACTTATCTTCCAGCAGTAAAGGAACGGGTTTAACGTCGAGTTAAAGTAAAGCAAGACAGCTGCTACTCTACCTCCTCTACCAGAGAGGAGCTCACTCAATTCATAACTGCAGTCAATTCTTTTCACCCGGCTCTGAAATATACTTGGGAAATTTCTGACAATTCTTTATCCTTCTTAGACGTCAAAGTTTCAATTGAAGGTAACGGTTTATGCACTAGTGTGTATTACAAACCTACAGACTCGCATAATTACTTGTTATATTCGTCTTCTCATCCATCTCACGTTAAGAATTCCATTCCTTTTTCTCAGTTTCTAAGACTTCGTCGTTTATGTAGTAATGACTCTGATTTTCACCACAAATCAAAGTCAATGTGCCAGTTCTTCGATAAACGTGGTTACCCTGTTTCCGTCGTTCAAGCGGGTTACCACCGCGCTCAACTTATTGATCGACATTCAGCACTACAAACGTCGCATAAGGAAGATTCCGACCGCATTCCATTCACTCTCACGTTTCACCCTCACAACCACTCAGTTAAATCCATCATTCTTAAAAACTTTAAATTACTTCAAAACGATCCAGAGACAGGCACTATCTTTTCGCAGCCTCCGCTCATTTCATTCAAACGCGACAAAAACCTAGGCAATTTTTTGGTCAGAAGTTCTTTTCAGACTAATGAGCGACCAGGCACTTTTAAATGCGCTTGTGCACGATGCAAAACGTGTCCTTTCATTCACAACACTGATAAAATATCGGGACCTAAACGATCCATTAAGATCACCGATCACTTCACGTGCACCTCCGCTAATGTAATCTATTGCATAACTTGCACTTATTGCAAAAAGATATACATCGGCGAAACAGGCAGAAGACTAGGTGACCGATTCCGAGAACACCTTCGAGACGTGGAAAGGAATGACAAGGACACATCGAAACCAGTCGCTAGACATTTTAATTTACCTAATCATTCTAAGCAACATATGGCAATCTGCGGTCTTTCCTTGCACTTAGGTGGCACGGAAAGCCGTAAAAATCTTGAACAAAAGCTCATCTTTCAAACCGGCAGTCTAAATCCCACAGGGATCAATGAACGCTTTTCATTCCACTAATTTATTCATGTTTTTCTCGTTGCCATGCACCCACCAATAACGTAGCTCCATTTTCTGCCTTTAAAAGCACACACAACCCACAATTCCTCTATTCGCTCCGACGAAGGGCTAACGCTCGAAACGTCAGCTTTTGTAGTCATTACGGTGGCCAATTTACCATTTCAACTTTGTTGATATATCCAAATTATTTCGTTACTCCCACCGACGCAGCCCCAAAAAGTTTCTTTCGAAACTATCAGCCTTTATTCATTAGAATAAACTGAGTTTGACAAACGGATCAAAATGTTTTAATTCAAATTTTGGTCGCAGCTGCGAATTTATTCAAAATATTCGAATTTACCCGTGTAGTTAATTGTGCTTTGCAGCTTTTCAGTTATCTTTACGTATCCGACCAGTACCTTAGACGAAATTGCCACAAAAGCAAAGTATTACGCCAGCAAACCATTTTCTACAATTATTTTGTCATTCTTTGTTTATTCTCCTCCTTTTGCCAGCGAACTCATAGTGAGTATCCCTGATAATGACAAGCCTAAGGTAGCCAACTAGACCCTAGATCAAATTTGTTTTCTCAGTTCCAATGTCTTGAACACAATATGTAAGACCAAGAAAATACTTTCGTATCAGGTGAACCTCCGTGCAAAAGGAAATTTACTGAACTTTTCTTCCTGTGATTGCCTTCAGCGATCAGTGATTCTCACTGGGTAATGCTGACAGTTATTTCCCAATATGGAGGTAAACATGACAATTAATTGATAGAGATGGAAAATAAAGGGATGCGTTTTCCAATCGTATCGCTGACTCGATGAACAATTTATTTTCTACTAGTTTATCATCATTTTTTTTTTCTTTCGAGCTCAATTGTAAAATTGGGATTTAAAATGTCTCCGGAAACTGTCTACCGTGTTAAAAAAGTTACTTTTTTCATACCCTAAATGGTAAGAATTAGCAATAAAAGGCAAGCCAGATATAGAGACATCTATCGTATCATTTTTAGAAGAGCCACAAACCATCTCTCTTAATTTGATAGGGTGCTTTTGAAATGTCCATATCATCTGCATGAACTTTAAACTTGACTGTTCATTGTCAACCTCGGTAAACTAGAAATAAAGAAAAATAAAAGCTGAAGATTTCACTTGGTCTAAGAAAAAAACTGGAAACTCGAAAGCATCGAACTATTGAAATTGAAATTGTAATCAGAGATGCCAGCTTATATCTAAAATACTTCATTTCAATTTCTAGTGAACACAGTTTTGCACATTTTCCCATACATTTCCTTCTAATTTTCAAGTGTGGATACGCTATTGTCCTAGAACCGGTACGTTCTAACTACTGTCTCGTCGCTAAGAGTTTGGACGGCTCATGGAGGGAAGATACCTTGTGAATGGCAACAATGATAAAAGAATTTCCAAGAAATGCTGTTGGGAAGAGGAGAATGTTAACTGCTGTGATAAAAACTGATTCTTGTTTAAGTCCAGCTTCTAAAGGTGGGTGGGGTGGGTGGGGGCAGCATAGGAGTTCTTGTGTTGTTTTCGTCTACTTTCCACCCCTAGTGAAATTCGTTGTCAACATTATCTGTTTTCTTTTTCTTGTCGTGTATTTGTGATTGTAAGGAGAAATATTTGTGTAAACTGCAGACACCAAGCCGCGATCGCTTAAACCTCACTTCTTTAAATTTAGCCACATAAAGACCACCTCACCAGCCTTTATTTATTCAAAATGTGTTCGGAAATTTTCTGTTCTTTCAAAAACGGATTAATTTTTTCCGGAACCCATGAAGTGCCTCACGTATGAAATAGCAATAAAAGGAGATTATAGACACCTGCTTCAGTTTTTACAGTGCACTGAACAGATAAAAATAATAATAATAATAATAATAATAATAATAATAATAACCTTTATTTTAAGAGGATGACACCAATTACTTTTGAAAGTATTCTCCCCAGAGTCCCTCTTTACCTGGATCATTTCATCCGGATAATTTGAAGCGAATATTTTGGTATGAAGCAAGCTTTCTTTTTTGTGGCAAGAGATTGAAGTCTTGTTGCGATTCTCTTGAGCGATTGGCAATTCTCTTTTCGCCGTGAAAGTTGTTATCCAATATTGAATTAAACATGATAACTTATTTATAGAGATGGAAATGAAGGGATGGGTGGTGATAACCTATCAAGACTCGATGAACAATTCTTTTCATTCTAGTTTTTTTAATTTTATCATCACTTGTGAATATTAAGTTGCGCACTGCTCCGCCTATTACCAACTCTTACCAGTCTTTCAAGCTCGACTCTAAAATTACCGCATGCTTCATATCGCACACAGACCAATGAATAATTGTTAAAACTCAAAATTTAGGAGACATCAGTTAGTCATGACAGACCCGACCTCGTTTTGAGTCTAGGCTTTATCGAATACCAAATTATTCATTTTGTAATCGTTCTATAGTTACTTTTCTTTCAAGCCTATAATTTTTTTTTTACTTTAAATCTGTTATTATATTAATCGACGGGGAACTAGCTGATGGACAAACCAAACGAGTGCGTGAATCTGTTGCTTAAAAGATGCAGTATATCATGCAATTCTTCAATACGGTTTAGGAGTTTATCCAGGAAATTTTTACTTCTTTTAAATTCTCTTTGATTATACCGAATAGCAACTGCAGCTGAACTTCTAAACAGTCTCGAGTGGACCGAGACCAGTTTTTTCTTCTCAATTAGTAGAGTTTAGCTAAAAATAATTATCGTTGGCAAAAACAAAGACATCGGCTATATTTCTGTTTGACAATACCATAAGGAAACTCTTTCTTGTCACCCTTTATAAGAGATGAATTAAGTGGTACATTAGGATAAATTGTCATTTAAGGGCCGATTATTAAGTGGAGATGTTCTTCCTTTATTGCATTCAATACTAAACTAAAGATCTGTGTGAAGTTCAGACGTGACACATAATCAGCCTCAGCGAACTGAAAATAAAAAGTTCAAGCTGGGTACTTTACTTGGTCAAAGGAAGAGATCGTCTGAGGAAACATTAATTTCGTGACAATCTCCGAGTGCATCAAATAACTGAAATTCAAATTTTTGTCACAGATGTCAACTTTGAATTAAATTTGCAATGAACAAAGTTTTGGAGCCTATTTTTCTCCTTTTTGTATCCCCTGACTAAAATCTCAAACAAAACCGTGACAGGATGTTAACCTCCCAAACCATATACTTTTTGCAATTACAATCTTGGTTAGAATATTCAAAATGAACGTCGTTTATAATATTTTAATGGTGCATTTCTCTAAATTCTCCTTTGATCACGACGGTTTGAATTACGAATTGTTAAAGCGCCACACGATGATTGAATTTCATTTACCTGAAGACGACGAGAGTAAATATTAACCAGTGCGTTGAGCAATAAAGCGTCAAAATCAAGCAATTTCCCTAGGGAAGCAAACAAAGGTGGAAATTGTTTAACTTAAGATAAAAATATGTCGAGAATTCTCCGCTGTAATTACTCTTTAAAGTTTAACCCAATGCCGTCACATTTTGTTAAAGAAATTAAACATGAGAGTAAAATTCATATATATATAACTCTGTTTTCATGACAAAGCTAGAATTCGAATAGGATTAGATTTAATCGAACATGATCTAATGATAAAAATAAGTGAAAGAAGTTTTACACTACGTTTCGATGACACCATGTCATCATTTTCAAGTGAGAAGAGAATAAAATTTGACAACTTAATATAGACCGTGCAAGGCGATAAAACGTAAAATATGCATGTAAAAAGTGACAAATTTCAATAAAATTAAATAAATAGTTTTGCGCGTATGGAGTCTGATTGTGTGTTCAAGCATGGCCTTTTCTTTGTTATGAATAACATTTCATAAATCAGACAGTCCAGTTTTCCCTTACACTTTGCTGAAGTTCTTATTTCTTGCTAATCCAATGACAGATCTTACGAACGTTCTCAAATAAAAATCGTGACTTAATGACTCAGCTTTGAAATTTGTATAGGTAATGACATGATTTCGAGTGCAATTTGGAATAAATAAGCACGAGTAAATTTTTTCAAAGACTAACAAAATTGCATGAGCCCGTAGGGCGAGTGCAATTTGTGGTCTTTGAAAACATTTACAAGTGCTTTTTTATTCCAAATTGCACGAGAAAATCATGTGATTATGTATTAATAATATACATGAGAAAATACGAGGTAGCTTCTCATAACTACGCAGAAGAAGAGCGCGCGCATCACGTGCAAAAATAATTTATTCAAACCCTGCAAGTGACATCGACCTTGACGTTGACCTTGACATTGACATTGACCAATCATTCTGACCAATCAGAATGTCTGGTTTGTTTCTTTCTTTGCACTGAATTAACTCTCTTCTGCACTGAATTAACTGAAATATGCATTCATCTTAACCAATCAGAACTGAGAAATTTTTTCATGTATATTATTAAAAATAATATAAGTATCAATCTGATGAGGATCTAGCTCCATGGACAGCAAAGTGCTTTTCTGATGGTTTGCTTTACTGCTTGTCTTACTTCAGCAATCTTCCAGCAGTAAAGAAAACGGGTTTAACGTCGAGTTAAAGTAAACTAAGACAGCTACTACTTTCCTTAATACTACTAAGTGTGATGAATATGTTTTACTGTCAGCGATTACAATTGTTACTATGAAGGATGGTGCATAACAAACTACTAACGCTAACTGCACCCACAGTGCACTGTTCACTGCCTTTATGTACCGCGCCATGTCCGGCGCATTTGGTTGGCCCGGCTGTTGTTGGAGATGATCTTGTACTTGAGCCTGATGATGACTGAGAAACCGAAAAATTTTCATATACGAGGCGACTGAAATAACAAAGCGAGGTGGTCTAATTATACTTTCATATAAAATGAGTATACGGTAAATTAATATGTAGCGTAAAGCAGCGACACTAGATACAATCCAAAAGGTGGCTACAGTGATGTATGTACGCTTCAAAGTTACAATTTGTCTGTATCTTAACCCCAAAAACAGGGCGAGAAGTCTGTCCACGCTTATGGCCGTCATCGTCAGCAATGATACTCCACATAATGCAACGTCTGTAAGGAAAGCGGCGACAAATACGTATCGACAAAGATTCCATTGCTCGTCAGCCACGGACATCCAATAAGTAGCACTGAGAGGCCGGCAAACAAGACCAACCAACAGATCAGTTGTTGCCAAACAGCGATACAAGAGTTTGGACGGAGGATGCAGGGAAGATTCTATGTGAAGGGCAACGAGGATAAGAGAATTGCCAAGAAATGCTGTGATGGAGAGGAGAATGTAGATTGGTAGAAAAGAAATTTTAATTTTTTGCGGAAGCCCACCAACCAGAGGGGGGGGGGGGGGGGGGGGAACAGTACAGATCTTGAAATATCTTGGTCTGTGTTCCACCTCCAGTGAAATTTGTTGTCGACATTATTCTGTATTAGTTTCCTTTTTTCTTAGATTGAAGTTATCTGTGATTGCAACGAGAAATATCTCATCTAAACAGCTTCACAACGATGACGATCATTAAAACCTTACTTCCCACTTAACGATCATATAGAGACTTCCTCATCATTGTTTAATCGTTTGGAAAACTTCAGAGAAATCATCACTTTAATTTGTCAAATATATAAAAACACCTGTAACATTAATATTGTTTTCTCTGTGAGATAAACAATCCCTCCTTACTTAGCCGACGGGAAGGCACTCATTATAAACGCTTCAGTATGAGTTTTTTTGTACCTTGCTGGTGAATAAGTTTGAGGCCTCGAGCAACACAACTGGTGAGCGAAGGAGCAGCTTCCCGCAGTGCTGTTAACGAGGACCCAGCTCGCAAGCTGACCTTGCTCCATCGATAGAGTGTCAATCAAATGTCCATATCATTTATGTAAAGTTAATTTTTGGCTCATTATCAACCTCAGTAACATTAAAATATAGAGGGTCTAAGCTAGGGATGTCAAACCTATGTCAATCAATCAAAGAATTCGAATAAATATATAGATTAAAATTGATGTCTGGCCACTGATGCAACCTTATTTTAAAATATTCGAATTCAACCGCGTGATTAGCAACATTTTGGGGCTCTTTTACCTCCGTTTCTTCTCCGAGAGTAGAACAAAATAAGAGAAGAGCAAAATATTAGGAGAAAAAGCAGTTTACTGTCGCTTCTTTTACATTCTTAATTTGTTCTCCTCCTTTCACCAACAAATTCTAAGTAAATGTTACGTTATCAGACAAGCTTTTATTTTTCCGGCAGGTGACTTAATTCTTTATGTTCTAATTCCCTCGAGCGATTAGCAATTGTCCTCCGATGATGAAAACTTTATGACAGTGCTGAAGGGAACATGATATTCTATCGATCGAGAATGAAAATGAAGGAGGGGATAAGTTTATCATTTATAAAACTATGATGGCTCTTGGTTACGTCTTTGGCAACTCTTGTGCACCTTTCTCTTTCTCCAGACTTCCTGCGTGCTTCATATTTTAATGAGCACATACTGACCTAGCCACGATACACTCGGTTTTGTTTTGAGTACGAGGTTTTTATCAAGTACCAAATAATTAATTTCATATTTGTTACATACAAACTACTTTTCTTTCGACTCTACATTCATTTCAACTTTTTATCATATAAGGGGCAAAATTACTGAATTGTGATTGGTCAAGACAGAGGGGATTTTTTCATAATTTTTGTAATTGCCCCGGGCAAAATTACTTGAAAATGATTGGCTGAAAATCGCTTAGCAACGGCTGCCAAGGTAGAGAAATTTCTGTTTGTTTTGTAACAATGGCGTCCCGTTTTGCGCGAGATCAGTAAGAAAACATTTTGCCCCTTGTATTATATCCAAGTAATGACATGGTTCCTCGTAAAATTAAGGATTAATATCACTTGTGTTTTCGGAAGTTGCAGAAATTGCCCGAGTCGTGCAGCGACTCGGGCAATTTCAGCAACTTCCGAAAACACAAGTGATATTAATCCTTAATTTTACGAGGCCCCATGCGACTACCTATACTAATCTATTCTTTTATTCACCAACGCGGAAATAGCGGAGAGACAAACCCAACTAGTGCGTATCAAACTTTTGGTTAGGATTTTGGCCCGAGAATAAGTCAAGCTTTCGCTCCTTATATGTCCTTATCTATTGTTCGAAGGAAAGGGTTTCTATTATTCGCAAGACAAAGGTTAGTAATCACCGGCGCGTAGCCAGCTGACCGAGCATTACCCGTAACCGCGACAGCTCGTCTCCTTCGTATATTATGGGAGTTGAAATCAGTTTACGCTGCATTTAAGTCGCGTTTAAGACGTAAATTTGCGGTTTCGTGCTGTGGCTTTACGGCTCGGAATGCTGGAGAATGACAGAACAAGACCTCTCAAGACTAGCATCCTTCCACACAGCTAGCCTCAGGAAGATTCTGAGAATCTTCTGACCTTCTAAAATATCAAACGACCAGCTACTGAGAAAAACCAAGCAGGAGGATATTCGTACACTTGTCGCCGGGGAAAGATGGAGGTGGATTGGACGTGTGATGCGGAAGCCCAGTCACGAAATAGCCAGAATTGCAATGTACTGGACACCTGAAGGCAAACAAAGCAGAGGGCGCCCGAAAACAACTTGGCGCAGGACTGTAGAGAAGGGACTACGGGAGCTCCATTAAAGCTGGAGCACCATTGAAAAACTGGCTAAAGATAGGCAGGGATGGAAGGATTTCGTTGCTGCCCCATGTGCCACAAAGGCATGATGGGCAGTAAGTAAAGTAAGTAAGTATATTACTTTAGTAAGACCTATTCTTGAATACGCAGCCCCAATGTGGCGTCCATACTTAGCAAAACATATACTAACACTTGAAAAGGTCCAAAGGAGGGCATCTTGTCTTGCGCTTGGACCATGAAATGCATGGACAAATGGAATATGAGGAACGCATCAAATTTTTGAACTGGCCCACTTTAGAGAAGCGGAGACTCTTCATTTCTTTTATAGAATGTTGAAAAATTATTTTTGGCCTAAATTACCCAAAGTTCGGGGATCTTTTCGAACTCACTCGAGAAAAAAAGGACACGAGCTAACCACTTTTTTTAAATTAGGTGTGAAAAATAAACATTCACTTTTTTTTTCGCACAGTGAAAGAATAGAATAATTTACCGCAGTGTTTGGTTGAAGCCAAATCTTTTAATCTGTTTAAAGCGAGGTTAAAGTATTTTTAAATATGTGAATATGTAAATAGCGATAGGCAATAATCAATGTATAAACTTTTTTTTTATGTTTTACTTATTAATTCTTTCTTGGAAATGTTATAGGATGAACCTCGTGTTTCCTTTTCGTGATGTAATTTAATTACTTTTATTTGCTTTCCCAGGAAAAGTAACGCATTGCAGACACGTTTAAGTTGTATCTCGATCGCTCATTGAAGCGTTGAGGAGATTAACACAATAATGGGCAAACTAAAAAAATTCGCGGTAAAAATGGACAAAACCGGATAATGTGCTGAGAAGTAAGACAACGAATCGAAAGACAGCTTCCAAAATTATGATTCGAGGTGATTGTAAATGTTTTTATATAACAAGACCAAAGTAAAGCGCGCGCTCTGATTGGTCGATTTAGCGTCCCCCATTTGCCCATGGGTGTACGCTGCTGACGTGAGCAAATGTAAAGACTATTTTTCCGCAAGCGCTTGTTTTTTCTGGTCACGTAAGATTTGTTGAATAAAAGGGAACTTTTTAGCTACAATGTATCAATGTTATGTTATACATACCTGAGATTACCAAGAAAGCAGCAAAGAGAACCTATTTCCTTGTTCAGCTAAAAAGAGCTCACGTTCCACCAAAAGACCTTGCCTATTTTACACGGCATGTCTACGATCCCTAATCAATTATGCAGCACAAGTTTTTCATTACTCTCTCCCAGAATAACTCCACCAGGAACTAGAACGTATTCAGGAAAGATCCATGAGAATCATTTGTCCTGGTATGCAATACGAACAGGCCTTAGCTATTATGAATCTTCCAACTGTGAAAGACCATCATGAAAATATGTGTACAGCAACATTTCGCAACATAATGAACGATCCCCAGCACAAATTAAGCAAACTTTTACCACCCCGCTATGTAAGCTCTCATAGGTTAAGGCACTAGCGTACCTTTGCTTTGCCACTTTTCAAGACAGACTTAAAAACAGTTTTTTTATTGCTTCGGCCAGAATAGTCAACAGCCTCAAACAATGTACAAGTTCCCCCTTACGACGAACTACGTATTTTTTAATAATGAGATGAATACATGTAAATAGTAGTTTCTATCTTATATCTGTGACTACGCAATTCAGTTCATGGTGCGAAGTATTTACCAATAAAGTATCTATCTATCTATATAAAACAAATGGTAAACACCACAGCATACACTACTGAGTTATCGATGCACGCGGGAGGTTTGCTGAGCACTCAAGAAGTTAGATTCCCTCTCGGCTATCGCCTTGAGCGACTCTTACGCTTCTTTCGTGCTTAGCAACCTCCCGCGTGCATCCATAACTCAATAGTGCACGCCGTGGTGTTTACCATTTGTTAATTGTACTTGGAAAAAATAGAGAGAAAATTCGTTTTTAGCCAAAGTATGACAAATTTTGGTTTGACGGCGAATTCTAGATCTTAGTTCGAATCTGGACGCCAGTACCAGTCGCTTTTACCAAATACTACAGGCTACGCACTTAGTCTCGATCGATCTGAAAGAGAACTCTGTTGCAACTGATGATGGTAAATTTTATTTCAAATCCTTTGCCAAACCCAGTTGACATGTGCGGGTGAAAAATCATCTTCACATATTTATAAATATCACGAATATTTTTCTACTAGCCAAAAAAAATTGAGGACTAAAACTAGACCAGCTCGGTTGGATATATGGCGCCAACATTAAGCGCTTTTCACTGATTAGCGAGAAATAAAAAAATTGATATGTTTTAATCGTCACAAACAAATACCTCAAAATGTCTTTGAAGAAGAATAAATATGACAGTAAAATGCATGCATATATTTCTTCGATTATGATTAGATATAATTATGATAAAGTTTGAATTAGTAGCACGAAAAACAGTTATAAGAAATATAGCTCCTGTTTCCATTGCTTTTCTCTCCGCAGTTTACCTGCGAACTTCGAGCAAAAATTTCTTTGAGCTGTCTCGTCCCATCTTATAACAAAGATAAGTATTGTCTGACAATAAACGCGACTTTATGGTCACCTTTGAAAGTCTTCAATACAAGTATAACTCATGAGGAATCTAACTCCATGGACAGCAAAGTGCTTGTCGGATTGTCTGCTTCACAGTTTTTCTTACTTCACTAATCTTCCAGCAGTAAAGAGATGGATTTAACGTCGAATTAAAGCAAATTAAGACACCTGCTACTTCCCTTATGACTGCTAAGTTTGACGGAAACGTTTCAGTGCTCAGGTTAGTGATTACAGCTGCCACTATGAAATATGGGGAATAGCAAACTACCAATGCTAACTGCACCCACAGTGCACTGTACACTGCCTTTTTGTATCGCGCCATATTCAGTGCATTTGGTTGGCTCGGCTGTTGTTGGACATGATCTTGTACCTGAGCCTGATGATAACTGAGACCCCGAAAAATTTTTATATGGGAGGCGACTGAAATAACAAAACAAGATGGTATAATTATAGGGACAGACCAAATAAGTATACGGAAATCTAATGTATAGCATAAAGCAGCAACAATAGATACAATCCAAAAGGTAGCTACAATGATGTATGTGCGCTTCAAAGTTACAATTTGTTTGTATCTCAGCCCCAACAACAGGGCGAGAAGTCTGTCCACGCTTATGGCCGTTATGGTCATCAAAGACGCTCCACATAATACATAGGGTGTGGTGTTGGAGGACTCAAATGCGTATCGACAAAGATTCCAGTGTTCGTGGACCATGGACATCCAAAACGTTGCACGGCAAGGATGGGAGACAAGACCAACCAACAGATCAGTTGTAGCCAGACAACGATACAAGAGTTTGGATGGTGGATGAAGGGAAGATTCTTTGTGAAGAGCAACAAGGATGAGAGAATTTCCAAGAGATGCTGTGATGGAGAGGAGAATGTGAAGTACTGCGAAAGAAACTGATTCTTGTTGAAGTCCACCCGCTATAGGAGGGGAGCATAGCAGTTATTCAAATGCTTTCGCCTGTGTGCCACCTTTCGTGAAATTTGCTGTGGACATTGTTCTATCTTCGCTTCCTTTTTCTAGGAGGTTTTCTGTGATTGTAACGAGAAATGAGGCTCGGACGGGACACGCCCACCAACGATCAATGAAACCCTATTTTCTAGAGAATTTCCACAATCAGAATCCTTCACCTGCGTTTAAGCATTTAAAATTCGTCAGAAAACTCTCTGTTGTATCAAAAAATTACCAGCACCTGCGCGGTACGTCAGTTAAGAAATAACGATATAATGCAAATGTGGAGACATCTGTCATGAAACCTTCACTGACTGGATGCTAGCGCTAGTCATATCATATCATTTTTGTGGAGTTGCCAGACAACAATACAAGAGTTTCGTCGGCGGGTGAAGGGAAGATTTCTTGCGAAGGGCAAACAAGTTTCCCTAAAAAAAAAAACAATAGAAATGGAAAAAAAAAAAATCAACAAAACCGTGAGTGTATCAACTGAGTAATTTTAAGCCTTAAATCGTGCGACCTAAACCTTCTTTTTTTTTTTTTCGTCTGTTTGAAAGATTACGAACACATCACACACCGGAAAATCTTTTCAGTAACTTGCCTTATTTCAAGTTAATCAAAAAGGAACAAAAAAACAGGAAGTTCTAATTTGAAACAGATGTGTTTAATATAGGTCATAAGCGGCCGTCTCTCTTATTTCCACCGGGTCAATATCGCGTCAAGAGTAATTTTTACCTGAGACACTGTCAACTGAAAAACTTTACTTAGGAAAGAACTAAATTAGATTTGGTTTGACTCGAAATAATTTTCTGACTACATTGGGGGCCAGAATTATTTCTTCAGTCCATAGAGACCGTTGCAACGCCCCGAAAATTGAAAAAAAGACATATTTTGCAACATTGTAGATTGTCATTGAACCTTTTTTCTGGGAAAATTTCACTTCTCGAAAGCGAGAGATATTATTTATGCTAGAAATTAATCTATCGCATTTCGTGTCTTAATAAACAGTTGTTCCTTATTTCTTAAAGTTTGTTTGACGTTGTATGTAGCAAAAGATAATATGTCTTGACCTGCCAAGCCAAAATCTCGTAAACTTCACTTTGTTAAAAACATTTACACAGAAACTTCCTTAATAACGTTCACTCAAGTATTAAGTAAAGCTCATTCTTTCGCAAGAGTTTCCTACTTCGTATTCCTGCAACTTATATTTAAAAAATCAAGTGAAGCGGGGATGTTTATTAACTAAAATTGTTGTGCGTCACTACTAAGTGTTAGAACATAGCTAGCAGAGTCGCGCAATCAAATTCATCATACGTGAGCGTGCTCAAAATCCCGATAGTGCAAGCTGATAGCGTCAGAAAATCCGACTTCGCCAGAATTTTTTTTTTCGTGCAAACGGCCTTTGTAAGCGCGGGGAAAAATAATATATTTCGCGACGATAATGGATACAAACAGAAACTCGGCCTACTAGTCCGAGAACGAAGACAATGTTTCGACCTTTCCCCTTGGGCTAGAGTTCTTAAATGAGGCAGAAAGAGAGCAAATCAAAGGAAAAGGAGACTCGGCATTAGCGCCGTCACGATTCGCTTCAATTGCTATTGTTGTCCGTTTTTCGCGTCGGATTTGATGCACCATTCCACCGGCTATGTTCTAAAACAATTGGTTCATGCTTTCAGCTGTGCACTATCGAGTTATGGAGCATCTGGGAAGTTTGGAGAGCACTCAAGAAGCTAGAGTTTCCCTCGGCTATCGCCTCAGGCAACTCTTACGCTTCTTGAGTGCTCTCCAAACTTCCCGCGTGCTCCACAACTCGATAGTGCACGCTAAAGCATGAACCAATTGTTAATTTGTTCAATCTCGAAATGAATTTGCACAAGGAGATAGGATTATTAAATTTTGCTTTCATTATCATTTTACAAAATAATGGAAAAGCCATCCATATTTAGGAGACCTAACGTCGGTAAAAGCTGTGAGGGAGTGGCGAATGTTGACAGTAGACAAATAAATTGGCTACTATTTTACCTAAAAATCTTCCTCAGTAGAGTTCCCTTTTCTTAAAGACTCCTTATATGAACTGCTTACCCTGTCAAAAGAAATGTCTGTTTTTCTTCTGAGATGTACGTGATGGAACCCTGTTTTGGTCATCACCCTTGTCACTAGCGTTTAGTCTTTAAAAATTCCGGCGCGAAAACCTTTTAAATGGGAAACATGCCAATTATTTTCAGCGTTCATTGATGTGCCTTGTATTTACATTATCAAATAAACGGAGACAATTTGTGAGTTAAAAGCAAAGTAAAGGCCGGTAATTTTTCCAATTAAGCTGAACAAGCTCAAGTTTCTTACTTTCTTACTTCCTCATTAGTTTTGACAGGCTCGTATCGCAATATGACGGTAACGTCAAGTGCTTTATTTTAGAAAGAAGGAATCAAAATTGTTTTACCGTCAAGAAACAAATTATTCAATAAGATCTCCTTCACCACAACCTTAAGACCAGACTTTATTAACGTTAACAAGAAAGTTAGACAAGAGGGCAAAACCCAACTAAAAGTATGGTTAGCTTTCCTTTACCATGCATGAATGCATAGCTTCGTTTCTTTTATGTACTGTTGTATTTATGGCGAGTGCCGTCGCTTGAAAAACATTTTAAGACGTGGTTCTAGTGTTTCCGTTCGCTTTCTTTAAAAGATATAAGGAACAACGTCCTCAATAAATAACTTTAACCAAATTCACTCTCACCTTCTGTTATATTACTGGTCACCATAATTTATCAGTTCATCAGTAAGGCAGTGGTACACTAAGAAAAACCTATTATGATCCTCCAGGTACGCTTCGCTTTGTGAGTTTGTGCAAACTATCTTCCCCCCTAACGTGCAAACAATAAAAGGAAGATTCCTTGCGAACGGCACTTAGGATAAGAGAGCTGCCAAGAAAAGCTATGAGGGAGAGGTGAATGTTGACTGCAGACAAACAAAACTAATTGATTACTGTTGTAATCCATCAATTAGCGAAGGGGAACGTGACTGGTCATAAAATATATGCTGCGTTCCACCTCGTGTTAGATTTTGGTCACGTTCTTCTGACAATCCAGTCCAATGAAGAGCCATCTCCAGTTTTTCGGCTTTGATTCAGGCAAGACATATGTTGTCTCACCTGAACTTGCAGCACCATCAGTACTTGAAATGACTTTTTCTTTGCAAAATTTCCTTAAAAATCTCCAAACTGGATTAACTCATCTAACAATGTAACTGTCATCTGTTTGTCTAAAAGATGTCAAAATTTTTTTCTCATTGGAGTCAGTTAGTACATCTTTTTTTTTCGCTATTACGAACGATTCTATAGAAAAATTCACTGCCTGACGAGTGAATTCCACGTTAAATTTCACGCGAAAAACCGATATCGCACGAATCGCGAAGCGATGAGTGCGATATCGATTTTTCAAGTGAAATTTAACGTGGAATTCACGAGTCAGGTAGTGAATTTTTCTTGAATCGCATAACAGAATAAAAATAAGAAAACAAGAAATTAAAACGGCAATGTTATTGTTTGTTTTTATTCCGTACGCGCGCCCTTAAGAAAGCCATTTTAAAGTCAACTGTCAGAGCTGTCATTGTTAAGGGAATGGAAAGCAAGGTAAGTCGCTCACGTTTGAACCGTCGACAATTTTAATTGTACCTCGAGAATTTTTCTTGCATCACATAGCTAAAGCCACCAAATCACTTGGCGAAACCAGATGTTTTGTATTTTTGTGCGCCACGCCAGTGCGCAAACAATGGAAACCCTTTCAAAGTCAGGTGTCAATATCTAGCGAATAGAGGGAACAAGATATTTTTAGAATGAAAACCACTTTTATTTCAAACTCGTGGAGAAAGCGGTGCCTCACATTTTACAATCTTCAGTAAAAAAACTTAAAGTACACAATACGGAGTTATTTAAGACAGAGATTTGCCTGCTACCACTCCCCTTGGCAGAATGTGGCGCCGACAATCAACAACTGAATGGTCAAATCCTCAAGCGAAATGAAAATTTCAAGCGTTCCGGTATCAAAGCAAGATCTACAAAAACCGGTAAGTGCTTTACAGTTGTAAAAAAAGTGTATTCAAAATATAATGATTAAGACTGGAATTTCTCGGTAAACTCTGGCGAAAAACAGTTCAGTTAAAAGTCACAACTTTAACTGTTTTTCTTTCATCGCAGGGAGTCGCTCGTTGGTGTCAATGCTGTACTGAAAGTTTATGGAAATATTTACTGGAGAATTATTAAAAGTTACTCCAGTAAACATTCCGCCAACTGCTCCTGCCATCAGGTAACTAGAACGACTGGCATTGCTGTCAAGGTCACTAGTAGCTGCTGTGTTGCTTGGCGTGGCTGAGCTATTGAGAACAATCTCCCGTAAAGCATGACTTGAATAGCCGTTGGTAGTTGTCGTGCTTGGCGTGGGTTGAAACCGGCCAACTTATTCGACATTCGCCGCTGTTTTTCCAGAGGATTATCGCTGTATCTGGATATGGATTCCGGATTGGAGTGGCCAGTGAGCTCTGATATCTCCACTGGATCGAAATCATCACTGAGCGCTTGGATGACAGTTTTGCGACCACTCGAATTCGTGAATTTGCCGTCTAGTGTTTTTTGAAACCACGTTGTATCTAAAAGAGGCCAGTTCGTCGTCTGTATAGGCTACAATGGTTCGGATTTCGGGAAAAGATGCTTGACCCTTTTCGGCATTGATACCTGTTTTGGTTTTCTTTCGTAACGCTTGTTTGGTTTTCCTCGGCGAGAACTGTCGTTTGGCTTTCTTCCCTCGTCTCTGGCAGTTTGATTTTTTGCTATGCGTTTTCTCGTACTTTTGAGCGTGAGTGGTTTCCTCCAATTTTCTAAAAATTTCAATTTCAATTCAAAATTTGGGAGACATTCGTTTTCTATAAATTTCTTCATATTTGTTCATATTTTCGTAGCACTAGTTGTATTTACGTTCGTAACAATAATTTTTGCTCGCGACTCACGTCAGCTATATCGCTTTATGCGTTAGGGCGATTCCACGCTAAATACCCTCTCTTCCGGTTGACGTATTGACCAATCAGAGCGCGTGTTTACTTTAAGCTATGCGATTCTTTGGGAAATTTATTATTTGCTTTCTGCTCCAAAAGGCCCGAAAATAGCTACAAAGATGTTCATTTAATTCCTTAATACCGTACACCATGAACTATTAAAAGGTTCCGCGATAATTACCCTTAATGGAAGTTTTTATTACAGAATCTCGCCCCGGAAATTAACTTTAAGATGTTATCGCTTTACCTAACACAGAACCAGTAGTAACAATGAAGTGCAGCTCAAATTGTAAACCCGTTTAAGGACTTGTCGTATTTACTATCGGTAAACCTCGAGCAACAATAACCGTATCCAACGAGCGTTCTCAAATAATAATCGTGACTCAGCCTCGAAGCATATTGATATAAGTATAGCTAGGAGAGGATCTAACTCCATGGACAGAAAAGTGCTTGTCCATAGTTAGTAGAGGGGACTGGTTAGGAAACGCGGCAAACTTCAGTCGGATAAGTTATATTTCGATTTAATCGAGGTCACGTGACAATGATCCTGCACACATAATTCCAAAATGGCGCCGCGGGCTTGTTTCGACAGTCACGTAGCGTTTAAGTTTGTGCATTTTCTCCGCGATCGAGCGAAACCTTACCTTCAAAATATAGCTAAAAACATTAATCAAGTCAGTGGACATAAGTCCAGGTGAAAATTGTTGAGTATTTGGCTGTGGAACGTGTAGGAGAAGTAAAGGAATTGGAATCTGGAAGCTACCGGCGCCGCGAAACGCAGAATACAAGAAGTGGCGAGAAGACTGGCTGAAAATAAATAAGTTACTCTATGTTAGATACTTTAACCATATAGCCTTTATACTCATTTTTGTCTTTAAAATCATTAATGAGCAATATTTAATATGTTGCAGGTTGTAGCTACCAAATTAATCTTTTGTAATAAATTACTTATTGACAAATTGTTGCAGGCTCTTAATTCTAACTATATCTGCCTTTCTTGTTCTTTGCTGGCTCTTTCCATTCGTATTGTTTTTGTCTTCATTTGTTTACATTGAATTTTGTGTTGCTGTATAACATCTTTGGCCAGTGAAAAACACCGTACAGTAACATAGAAATGAATAATGCTGTCCAATACATCTTTTGCAATGCTGTTATCTACCACTATGTCTGAGTCCAACAACATGGTATTATATGCTGAGACCAAATGAACATCACAAGCTGATTTGGATTCTATCTTAGCATTGTCAATCTTCAGCTGGAGACTTCCTGAGATCAGAATCCTAAAATTATGTTCTATTCTCTTAAAAATTGTTTGAGCTTTGTCCCCTCTACTAACTATGGCTGGTATGAAAGACTACTTTACTACTTGCCTTTCCTCGCTAATCCTCCAGCAGTAAAGAAACGGGTTTAATGTCGAGTTAAAGACCTTGAGGACAACTTCTACTTCCCGAACGACGAATACGTATGATGATTACATTTTACTTTAAGCGATCACAACTGCCATTATAAATATTGGTGCATAGCAAAAAACTAACGCCAACTGTACCTACAGTCACTGTACACCGCCTTTTGGTATCGCGCCATGTTGAAAGCGTTTATTTTGATCGGCTGTTGTTGAAGCTGATCTTGCACTTCAGCTTGATGATTGTAACGAATACCGTTCATTGTTGTGATTGCGTGACCGTCAATACCCCCTTGTTTAATGTGACATATCGATTTAGCTATCGGCATTACCTTTGATTCGACACACGTGTAAGTGACAAGCGCATGTAGTGGAAATTGATTGAAGGATCGTCGAATATATCATTGTAATAGAACGGAGAAAGGTATGTTATATTGTTCGTTCCCTTTATCTAGACCCCGAAATGTACACCATTTAACCGAAAGCAGATTTGTTACGTTTAAGAATACTTGTGTTGTTTAGAATTATATATATGTGCGCTCCACGTGCTCGAGTTAAAACATTTCGATTAGCGTAGATTAATAGTAATAGCTCTATTCGGCTCGTTGTGTTTCAGTTCTTACAAGCTTTCAAGTCCAATAAATCCATTGAAAAAGATAGATGCTTGAAGGTTCCGTCACTTAAAAAACATTCTCCGATGCGGCGCTGTTAAGAAATTCACAGACCGAAAGAATCGATTGAAGTCAGCGTCCGCCCCGTTATAATGATTTCTGAGAGTGCGAATAATTTTTGTGTAGGAGTCAAGCAAAATGACCAGGAAAAATGGTATAACCATGTAGCAGTCACAAAGGCTATACGAATATCAATACTGGGGGAAAAAGAGACGAATAGAGATAAAACCCAAATGGAAGCTACAATGATATATGTGCTCTTCAAAGTTGCAATTTGTCTGCATCTTAGCCCCAACAACAGGGCGAGAAGTCTGTCCACCCCGATGGCCATCATCGTCATTATAGACGCTCCAGATAATGCAGAGCTTGTTATGTAGGCTGCGTCCCTTGCGTATCGACAAAGACTCCAGTGTTCGTGAACCAAGGATATCCAATAAGTTGCAAACAGACTAACAAGACAAATCAACAGGTCAGTTATGGCCAGAATACGATACAAGAGTTTGGACGGTAGATGAAGGGAAGATTCCTTGTGAAGGGTAACAAGGATAAGGCCGTTGCCAAGAAATGCGGCGACTGAGAAGAAAATGTGCATCACAAAGACAGCAATAGGCCTTTTGCAACAAACTGTCACGTGACCGATTTTCCCTTGGCAACGCCATACTGGAGGGCAAGCCATTTAGTCTTTCCTTGACAACCAACAAAGGGCGAGTTCGCGGAGGGGATACAAAGGTAAGGTTAAAGGTTTTTTAAGGCGTTTGTTTGTTATGATGTCACAAGAAAACAACAGGACAATTTCTCCTTGAAATTTTTACATACAACTGAACTAGTCTCGGACTGAAATCAGTCTCTAAAGGCCGAGTTTCAGACTCGTGAAGTTTTCGCATGGTCAGTCTCTTTGGAGCGATAGCGATGGCAGCAACGTTACCGAAAAATCGCCGTAATTCATTCGACTTTATTGCTGTCTTACATGGATATTTAAGCCTTTAGAATGAAAATATTGAGTGATAGTTTGGTTTGAATTTCAGGGAGAATAGCCTTGCATCATATGGCGACTGCTGGTAGCCAAGCTCTTTCGACCGAACGCGAAGGTGAGTTTCTGTTGGAGGGAGGCTTCTTGCTCACAACAAAAATGCCAGCATATTTGATTGCATTCTCGTTGTTCAGGGTGAACTCGAATCATTTTTCTTATATTCACAGGTGTGGAGTCGAGAGATTTAAGGAAGTTCCCTGATATTTCTTTCGCAGAAGTTGAAAGTTTTGCTCAGAAGGCGTCGGGATGCGAGCATACCAGGAAAGCCTACAAGTTTTTCGCTGAACCTGGCTACCTTCATGATAAGAAACGTACGTAAAATCTGGGATATCCTAACTTCTGTGTACAAATATATGCTTAAATAAAGTTGTCGGGTGTTACTTAATATTATGAGGAGAAATCCTGGTGGAGTAAATGACTACAAAATAAAAGATATATATATTTAAGTGGTGATCAGCACCTAAACTGAACTGTATTTAAGCTTATATAAAGCCATAAGCTTAAGATCAAAATACCAAGAAAATTTCATAACAATAAAAATTCATATATATATATATATATA
Organism: Stylophora pistillata; assembly: GCF_964205215.1. NCBI lineage: Eukaryota > Metazoa > Cnidaria > Anthozoa > Scleractinia > Pocilloporidae > Stylophora > Stylophora pistillata. The sequence goes on from NC_142529.1 coordinate 27,974,720, forward strand.
TAAATATTATGAGAGGAAAAAAAGGACGTATTTTCCTCTCATAATATTTATTCTGCTCTGCTTCAACGTATTGAGCACTGTTCCACGCGAAAATCGACTTGCAGACTTCCTATATATATATATATATATATATATGTCTATATCTAATGAAAACTTTATAGGAAAATTGTAATGATGAATTCCCAGCAACACTGACTACTCCAAGAATATACAGCTGTAAATCGTGTCGTAAAAGTGTCAAAAAATGCTCTTAGCGGTTTTAGCTGGGGTATCGTTTCTTATTTTGAACCAAAAGAGGGTAACGATTCTTTTAAAAACTAGCAATTCCGTACTACTCTTCCCTTTCTGTCAACAATGCGCAAAAAGAAGTAAATAACTGAAGACGAAGACCCCCAGAAGGTTGGCGTTTCTTTTGGCCTTTTTTCAGTGACACCAAAAAGCTACTCAGTGTTTATTTTAGCCGGAAAATGTATTTGGCCGTGGTTTTGTTATGGCATCGCTCAATATAAATACTTTACTCGGCCATATTGACCAGCTTAAGATATTTATAGGTAGTTAAAAACTCGCTATATTAGCGATCAATGAGACCAAGCTTGATAGTTCCATCGGTGATTCAGAAATATATCTACCGGGATTTAACGTCGTCAGAAGGGACCGTACCGTCAACGGGAGATGCGGTGGCGGTGTATGTTTTTATTTACGAAACAACGTAAATTACTTTGTCTTGGAGGAGTTTGGTGCTGACCAACTTGAATGTCTTGTTATCGAAATCACCAGACCGCATTCCAGACCTTTTTCAATAGGTACATGGTACAGACCGCCAAGTTCCCAACAAGAAATTATTAATCAATTTGAAAACCTTTTAGATATAACTGTTTCAGAACGCAGCGATTTCTACCTACTCGGTGGCCTGAATTGTGACATGTTGCACGAGCGGTCAAACAACCACACGTCGCCGCATTTAATGAACATATTTGATGTTCACGGATTGAGTCAAATGATTTTTGAACCAACTAGGATTACACCGATATGACGAACATTGATTTATCTTTCTATAAGTAATAATCCCAAAAAATATTTAATAATAATATTTAATAATATTTAATGAACATATATGATGTTCACGGATTGAGTCAAATGATTTCTGAACCAACTAGGATTACACCGATATGACGAACATTGATTTATCTTTCTATAAGTAATAATCCCAAAAAATATTTAATTCTGTGTCGTTCATCGTTGCATTAGCGATCATTCACTTGTGTTTATGACGATAAAGATACGCTATGAACGTGCTGATTCGCACTGCTCTATTGAAACTCGCACTTTCAAGAATCTTAATATCGACCAGTTTCTACATGACCTTGTACGAAAACCATGGTATTTAATTGGCTTAGGGTCAGATGTGGGACGCATGGAAGACCTTAAAGGATCCCTTCCAACCACAATACATTGCGAGCGCGATATGTGAAATCCGCCATTTTCTCTGCCATCCGGTATTGGACAAGTCGTGAAGTGGAAAGAAATCCTCGTTCATCCGAGTACATTTGCCTCACTGAGGTCTTGAATTTCCTCAATCGCGTTCCAAATTTATTGTTCTTTCTATTTGACTAGTTATTTCTTAATTATTTTTTCTGTTTGGGCGCGCAGGGTATTGTGGTTGGAAGGGATCCTTTAAAGACGCTCCCAATGGATTTCACAAGTGCTGATGCGTAAAATCCACAAACGAAATTATTTTAAAAAAGAAAGCTGCCGGCAAAAATAATATTGCTAGGTGGGAACAGTACAAGCAGGCGCAAAATAGTCCATCAATCGAGATCGGAGATGAAGGCTAGTCAGAAAAAGGCTATTAACACTTGATTGACAATTTATTTTTTTCTATCTCACACTCCTGGGGAACCCATAGTTACTCTCGGCTAGGCGTTGAGCTTGTACAACACTTCCTTTCTGCTCCCCAAACCTTTCGCGTACTTCCTATCTTTACAACCGCACGCCGAGGCAGGAACCTATCATAGAATCTAGATTGTCAAAAATTAAGACAATTCAGCTCGGCTAGACTCTATCGGCTTCGCTTTTAGTCTGAAGTGTCATCAAAAACTAAATTATTCATATCATTTTCATAGCATGCCACTTTATTTTTTTATTTTTACTCCATTGCTTTTGTTACAGACACCGGGATGACTGACAGACAAAACTGCTTAAATCCCTTCATGATTCTTGAATTAGGGTTCTCTCCCGGAAATTGACTTTATAATTTCTCAGAACAAAAGACTGCAGCTTTGGAACTGAACAATAGCATATTGGTCGCAGTCAGGTATTGATTCCAGTAGATAAAATTTAATCTAACTTCAATGAAAGTTTTTTCCCTGGCAAACAAAAACGACATCGGCCATTCTATTGTTTGACAATATAGTGAGAAAACTTTTACCTACAAATCTTCCGCATTAGAGTTCCCTTTTCTTAAAGACTCCTTATATGAACTGCTTACCCTGTCAAAAGAAATGTCTGTTTTTCTTCTGAGATGTACGTGATGGAACCCTGCTTTGGTCATCACCCTTGTTACTAGTGTTTACTCTTTAAAAATTCCGGTGCGAAAACCTTTTAAATGGGAAACATGCCAATTATTTTCAGCGTTCATTGATGTGCCTTGTATTTACATTATCAAATAAACGGAGACAATTTGTGAGTTAAAAGCAAAGTAAAGGCCGGTAATTTTTCCAATTAAGCCGAAGAAATTCAAGTTTCCCTTGGCAAACAAAGACGACATCGGCCATACTATTGTTTGACAATATAGTAAGGGCCTGATTACATGAGCCGGGATGGCCCTGTTAGCCGGGCTGATTTCTTTTGTTTTGGTGTTCGCCAAAGCGTGAAAACAAAAGAAATCAGCCCGGTTAACCGGGCCAGCTCGGCTCATTTAATCAGGCCCTAAGAAAACTCCTTTTTATCACTTTAGTGAAATGAATTTAATAAAGGAGTATATTTAGATCTGGTTTCATTTTCTAGGGTTGTGAATAATGCGGAAATACTCTCTCTGTATTGTTGTCAATTCTAAACTCTAAAAAGACTTCTTATAACGAATTAAAAGAGATCAAATGAAAGTTAGGGACAGTAAATCGCTTGGAAATGATAAAAATAGAATCAAAACAACTTGGAGTTAATTCATAGATGCACCAGCAACAAACGTGAAAAATAAACATGGAGAATAAACATGAGAGTATAATGCATGTATCTATTTCCTTCGATGATGACTTGTTCTATTCATGATGAAGCGTGGTGGCACAAAATACTCCTTTAAAAAGATATGGATGGTGTTTCCGTTTCCTTCCCTTCAATTGTCTTCGTGCAAAAAAAAACAAAAACAAAAACAAAAACAGACCATGTTCAATTTTATTGAGCTTCCTATGTCTTCCCATCCGTTCACATCTCTGGCTAGAGTTCTAAAATAATCATCGAGACTTTATAATTCTGCTTAGAAGGTATTAATAAGGGCAATGTTTGGGGAGGCACTAACTCGAGGGAAAGCTAAATACTTCTCTGATAGTTTGCTTCACTGCTTGTCTCACTTCATTTATTTTCCAGCAGTAAAGGAAAGGATTTAAGGTTGAGTTAAACAAAACTAAGAGAGATGCTAAACCTCTTATGATGAGTAAGTGTGTTGAATATGTTTTTCTTTGGCTGATCACAATTTCCACCAAAACATGTGGCAAATAACAAACAAAAAATGCCAACTGCACCCACACTGCACTGTAAACTGCCTTTTGGTATCGCGCCATGTTCAGTGTATTTGGTTGGCTCGTCTGTTGTTGAACATGATCCTGTACTTGTGTCTGATGATGCTTGAGAGTGAGAAATATTTTTGAGTTCGAGGCCAGTGAAATAAAAAGGCAAAGTGGTATACTTATGTACCCGTACAACAAGGTTAAACGGAGATCAAAACTGGCGCTTAAACCGGCGACAAGAGATAAAACCCAAAAGGTAGCTACAATGATATATGCTCGCTTCAAAGTTACAGTTTGTCTGTATCTCAGCCCCAGCAACAGGGCGAGAAGTCTGTCCACGCTTATGGCCGCCATTGTCAACAAAGACACTCCAGATAATGCATAGCCTGATATGAAGGTTGCGTCCCTTGCGTATGTACAAGGAGACCAGTGTTTGTGAGCTATAAACATCCAACAAGAAGCCATGAGAGGCTGGGTTACAAGGCCAACCAACAGATCAGTTGTTGCCAGACAACGATACAAGAGTTTGGACGGCGGATGAAGGGAAGACTCCTTGTGAAGGGCAACAAGGATGAGAGAATTTCCAACAATTGCCGTGATGGAGAGGAGAATGTTAACTGTTGAGAGGGAGAGTGACTCTTTATGAAGCCCAC